>NC_088329.1:22550147-22851323 GCF_036884655.1 Musa acuminata AAA Group
TCAAATATTTTGATCTGAATATCCAAGGAAGGTGCCAGTCCAATCTTTCTACTTTTCCTCCGTGTCCTCTCTCTGTTTCGTTTTGTGCTCCCGTTTTCTTCCTTTCTTCGTAACTACATCACGTGTCGAACATCGAGGCACAGTCACCTGCTCTCTCTTACTCTCATTCCTTCTTTTTCTTTCCCAAACGCAGCTGCCACAGCCGCCGCCGCTGCCGCTGCCACAATCGCAACTGCGGTCACAACCGCAGCCCCCTTCCACTGCACTATTTCCTTCTTCCCTTCTATCGTTCCTACTCTTTCTCTTTCCCAAAAGCAGCTACTGCAGCTACTGCAGCCACCACCGCTGCCGCAGCTACCGCAGCCAACGTCGCAGCCGCAGCCGGAGTCGCAGCCACGGCCGCAGCCACCACACTCAGAGTTTGCAACAAACTGATTTCAACGTCGCAGCCTCTTCTTCCTCCCCTGCTCTATTTCCTCCTCCTCTTCCAACTGCAGCTGCCACTGCCGCAGCTGCCACCCCTTCTCCTCTTCCTCTCTTCTTCCTCTCCTTCCCTTTCTCTTCTTCTTCCTTTCCTTCTCTTCTTTCCCAGCCACAGCTGCAGCTGCCATCATCGCAGCCGCAGCCCCTTCTCCTCTTCCTCTCTTCTTCCTCTCCTTCCCTTTCTCTTCTTCTTCCTTTCCTTTTTCTCTTTCCCTGCCACAGCTGCAGCTGCCATCGCCGCAGCTGCAGCCCCTTCTCCTCTTCCTCTCTTCTTCCTCTCCTTCCCTTTCTCTTCTTCTTCCTTTCCTTTTTCTCTTCCTCTTTCCCTGCCATAGCTGCAGCTGCCACAACCGCAGCCGCAGCTACTTCTTTCCCTTCTCCTCTTCCTTCTCCTTCCTCTCTTCTTCTTCTCTCCCCGCTGCAACTGCTGCAGTCGCGGCCGCAGCCACGGCCGCAACCTCTCCCTCCTCCCCTGCTCATCTTCCTCTTCTTCTTCTCTTCCAGCTGCAGCTGCCATCGCCGCAACTGCAGCCCCTTCTTCCCCGGCGTCACACACACCCTCTCCTCTGTTTCCTCTGCAGGAAACAGAGGTATCACACCTCTTTCTCTTCCTCTTCTTCTTCTTCTCCTCTTCCCCTCTTCCCTTTTCCTCCCCAAGGCCACACATCTCCTCGCTGCAGCCTTGCCGCAGCTATCTTCTTCTTCTTCTTCTTCTTCTTCTTCTTCCCTTTTCATCCTCAACGCCCCACACATCCTCTCCTCTGTTTCCACCTGCGGGAAACAGAGGTGCTGCAGCCCTGGCTGCTGCAGCTGCCTCTCTTTTCCCTCTTCTTCTCCTTCTCTTCTTCTCCTCTTCCCTTTTCCTCCCCAAAGCCACACACCTCCTCGCTGCAGCCTTGCCGCAGCTATCCTCCTCTCTTCTTCTTCTTCTTCTTCTTCTTCTTCTTCTTCTTCTTCTTCTCTTCTCCCTCTTCTTCCTCTCTTCTTCTCCCCACGCCCCACAGCTTCTCGCTGCAGCCCTCGCTGCAGCCACCTCCTCTTCTTCTTCTTCTTCATCTTCTTCTCTTCTCCCTCTTCTTCCTCTCTTCTTCCTCCTCTCTTCTTTTCCCTCTTCTTCTTCTTTTCTTCAACCACTCTCCTTCTTCTCCTCACGCCCCACCGCTCTCTCTGTTTCTGGAAAGAAACAGAGTGCGTGGGAGGCGGTGGGATAATACCGAATTTTCGGTTTTTCCTTTTCTTTTTTTTTTTCTTTTTGCAACTTAGCAGTTTAGTCCTTGTAATTTCTATATTTACATATAGGTCCCCCAATTTACATATAAATCCTTATTAATACATTTTTAAAAGTGGGGGATATTACACTCTCCCCCCCTTAAAAGAAAATTTAGTCCTCTAAATTGGTCATAGCTCAATCGATGAAAAGATGAGGATTATGATTTCTTTATTTCCTCCTCCTACTCTTAAATAATTTCATCAATTCAATACAATTACACAATTTTCCAAGAGTGACTGAAATATTCTCCTTCTTGATTCTCAATAGATGGTAAACCCGACCTTCAATCAATCTTTCAAAAATACTTGCGCACCTGTAATTAATCAAGCAAATCGTTACTTCAGAAAATACTCGTTTTTGATGATCACCTGATTCAAATATCCATAATCAATACAAAGCCTCCATGTTCCATCCATCTTTTTAACTAACACCAGAGCACCCCATGATAAAATATTTAGCCAAATAAAATCCTCATTTAATAATCCTTGTAGTTGCTTTTCCAATTCCACTTACTCAGATGATATCTTTCTGTAGAGAGGCTTAGATTTTAGGATTGTCCCAAGGACCAAATCAAAAGTAAAATCACATTTGGAGGTAATCCGAACAAGTCATCCTGGGATACATTAGGCAAGGAGATAAATAATGTCCAATACTCTCAAAATAAAAGATCGGTTGATCAAATATGCAAAAAGTGATCATTTGTTATATACCAATCCATACTGGTATGATAAGAAGATAGCCAATGCATACCAAGTATAATATCATAACTCCAAATCTCTAGGAGAACTAAATCAGCAAAAGTTCAAGTTCTCCAACAAAATCCAGACAAGAGGACCAGATTCAAGTTCGTTATCAAAGAATCTCCAATGATTGTACTTACATATATCACATAATACAGTGGTCTAGGTTGAATACCCAAGTGATAGGCAATATGTTACGAATCAAATCGTAGATAGAACCCATGTTCAAACAAATATTTGCATTCTTTCATAAACATACATAATACCTTCGACCACTAATTCAGAAGTCTTAGAATCATATTCAGTGATAGCATACACTCTGACATGGGCTGATGATTTAGGAGGCAGTGACTCTTTCTTCTTGTTCAAAGGGCAAACTTTTATTTTATGATCAAACTTTCCATAAGCAAAATAGGCTCTAGTCACGCACAAACATAATTAATTTAACTTGAGTCTTTTGTGATGACTTCCCATTTCAAATCCAAATGTCTTGACTCTCTTGTTGTTACTTACTGATTCATTTCCAATCATATTTTTATTGGTAAACTTGTTCTTGTCATTCTTGCCATTGATCCTCAAAAATTCTTTTCATTGTTGCCGTCAATAATAAGTCTTTACTTCCAATATAACGTGGCAAAAGAAATCTTTCGAGTATCAGAACAATTTTGTATATCAAATATCTTCTCCATTTGCATCATCCATTTTTCTACCACCAATGAAATTAGGTTCATCATGCTTCTGCTGCGCCACTCTGATTCAATATCCCCAATCAATCCTTTCATTCCCCTTAATTAATCAGAAACAAATGATATAGGAGGACCAATGTCCTCATCATCCCAGATTCCTAAAATGCAGCAAAGAAAATTTCCACCAATCACTATAGTTCATTAGACCTCAATATATTTTGCACGTCAACATATCAAATATTTCAGTAATCCTCAAACAATGCTCTGATACCACCTCTGTCACGCCCCTCAAAATATCCATGATTTTTAAAATTTTTCATCACAGACCAATCCAGGATCCAAACTAACGTTTGAGGACACTGAAAAACATTCTATTCATATTCACATCCATAAAACCTGTGCAGTTTATAATCATATATCACATCACTCAATAATTCACATTTATGGCAACCCAAGCCAACTTGACAAACATGAACAATATTTATAAATCCACAAGCTAAATAATTTATACAATCAGAACTCCAACTATTCACCACAAGTTCATATCATTATAAATTAGGCTTAACATTCAGAAATTCCAAATAAGAGAGATCTCCTAACACTTTGACACAGTATATCCATTTCGGTTCATCGACAACATTTCATTACATACAAGGCATACTTATACAACAATATCGTAATAACCAACCAGACTTGCCCATTATTCTGAATAGCTATCCACTGCCTCAGCCCAAATCAAACATCTCGAAGAGTGACAAGCTGACCTGAAAGATTTATATAACAACGGAGTGAGCCAAAAACGGCTCAGCAAGTGACAAAGCATATTCAGAACAAAAGGAACGGTTTCAAACGAGTAAGGTATCATAATGCAAGGCAGAATACAAGAATTCTCAAGGATACCATCTCAATAGATACCAAATCATACGTATCATGTCATTCAAAACATATTTGATCCATAACGAATGGGGCATAGAGTAATTGGAACATATCAATGGCAGATAGGACATTTCAGAACATATCAGTTCATAGCAAATGGAGCACAGAGTAATTGGAACATATCAATGGTAGATAGGACATTTCAGAACATATCAGTTCATAGCAAATGGAGCACAGAGTAATTGGAGCATATCAATGACATATGAAATGTTCCGGAGCATATCAACGGCATATGGAACATTTCGAAGCATATCATCAGTGAATGAAGCATTTCAGAGCATATCGAAAACAAATATCGTACAGAAGCTCAAACGTCGTCTTTGACGTTGCAAACATATCAATCTTATCCAAAGCATGTACAGAAACACATAACCAAAGCTCTGGATATCATATCAATCATACAGAAGGTGTAGTGGGATCTCAGTCAGAATGTGATTCATCCATTTCTGAATGACCACCTGACAAAAGTCTCCCACGTCTGGGAGCTCCATCCACCCACGTCTAGGTGAAGTCAAAGGGGCCGGCAGAGCATCGCAGGCTCTAAGCAATATCCCACAAAGCGGGACCCCACAAAGCGGGCAAATAAGCGCATACCAGAATATCCCACAAAGCGGGACCCCACAAAGCGGGCAAATCAGCGCATACCCTTTACCATTTCTGGCAAAGGTCCAGACAATCCCACAAACACCAGAGTACAAAAGGGCAGTACGAACAATAAATAGCATATATCGGAAGCACACGCGGAACAACAAACGTACATGTGCCTTTACGAATCAAATATGATGCAAGGAACAAATCTCTCACAAATGTATTCAGATTTGGAAACGAAATGAAAGCAAGAGCATTCAAGGATTCCAAACAATCATATATAGCTCAATTCAAATAAGAAGGTTAGATAAATTCAATGTCAAAATGAATGAACTGGAATAGGCACATATCGGGAGCAAATGCGGAACAATGGAATACACATGTGCCTATATGGGTCAATACGATATAGCATAAACGTTCCACAATGGTTTTCAAGAATGCAATAATTTTAAGGACAAGAGTATACAAGAACTCAAAGCAGTAATATAAAGCTCAATTGAATAAGAAAGCTAAAGGATATCAACTTCCAAAGGAATGAAACCAGAATATGAGAAATCGACCAAAGCTCGATTTCTGGCAGAATGCAAGAGGCACATTGAACAAATGATTCAAACTATCAATCGTGCTCCAATTTACTCAGAAATAATCATTGGATAATACTTTCAGATAAGACAGGCTTCATAGGAATTGAACTGTCCAACAGAGAGAGTTACAAATAATTTGGTAAGCAAGTGTCGTAGAACAAAATCTCTGTTGGCAGAATTCATAATGTCAGATTCAACAGATAACTGGGCAGGTGTTTGGATTCCAAATCTTTCAATCCATATATCAAAGAAAGGTCTACGAGTCTAGTTTCCAATGAAATCAGTTTTGAACAAATCAGAGTTTCCAACAAAGACTTATAGGCAGCTCGGTATCAAAAGGTCAGAATCTCAAAAGTTGCACAGATTCGAATCGTTACGTTTAAACAGGAGATATAACAAATGCAAGGCTAGAACAATTCAAAGTTCCTCATATTCAAAGCAAATGTAGAGATAAAAATGGCAGTGAGGAAGATCAGGATACTTGCAATAAGACATATCAGAGCAATTATAGGAGAAACGATCAGGGAACTTGCAATAGAAAAGATCGAAACAAGTGGGAAACTTGCAATAGAAAGGATCGAAACAAGTGGGAAACTTGCCTTTCAAATATTTTGATCTGAATATCCAAGGAAGGTGCCAGTCCAATCTTTCTACTTTTCCTCCGTGTCCTCTCTCTGTTTCGTTTTGTGCTCCCGTTTTCTTCCTTTCTTCGTAACTACATCACGTGTCGAACATCGAGGCACAGTCACCTGCTCTCTCTTACTCTCATTCCTTCTTTTTCTTTCCCAAACGCAGCTGCCACAGCCGCCGCCGCTGCCGCTGCCACAATCGCAACTGCGGTCACAACCGCAGCCCCCTTCCACTGCACTATTTCCTTCTTCCCTTCTATCGTTCCTACTCTTTCTCTTTCCCAAAAGCAGCTACTGCAGCTACTGCAGCCACCACCGCTGCCGCAGCTACCGCAGCCAACGTCGCAGCCGCAGCCGGAGTCGCAGCCACGGCCGCAGCCACCACACTCAGAGTTTGCAACAAACTGATTTCAACGTCGCAGCCTCTTCTTCCTCCCCTGCTCTATTTCCTCCTCCTCTTCCAACTGCAGCTGCCACTGCCGCAGCTGCCACCCCTTCTCCTCTTCCTCTCTTCTTCCTCTCCTTCCCTTTCTCTTCTTCTTCCTTTCCTTCTCTTCTTTCCCAGCCACAGCTGCAGCTGCCATCATCGCAGCCGCAGCCCCTTCTCCTCTTCCTCTCTTCTTCCTCTCCTTCCCTTTCTCTTCTTCTTCCTTTCCTTTTTCTCTTTCCCTGCCACAGCTGCAGCTGCCATCGCCGCAGCTGCAGCCCCTTCTCCTCTTCCTCTCTTCTTCCTCTCCTTCCCTTTCTCTTCTTCTTCCTTTCCTTTTTCTCTTCCTCTTTCCCTGCCATAGCTGCAGCTGCCACAACCGCAGCCGCAGCTACTTCTTTCCCTTCTCCTCTTCCTTCTCCTTCCTCTCTTCTTCTTCTCTCCCCGCTGCAACTGCTGCAGTCGCGGCCGCAGCCACGGCCGCAACCTCTCCCTCCTCCCCTGCTCATCTTCCTCTTCTTCTTCTCTTCCAGCTGCAGCTGCCATCGCCGCAACTGCAGCCCCTTCTTCCCCGGCGTCACACACACCCTCTCCTCTGTTTCCTCTGCAGGAAACAGAGGTATCACACCTCTTTCTCTTCCTCTTCTTCTTCTTCTCCTCTTCCCCTCTTCCCTTTTCCTCCCCAAGGCCACACATCTCCTCGCTGCAGCCTTGCCGCAGCTATCTTCTTCTTCTTCTTCTTCTTCTTCTTCTTCCCTTTTCATCCTCAACGCCCCACACATCCTCTCCTCTGTTTCCACCTGCGGGAAACAGAGGTGCTGCAGCCCTGGCTGCTGCAGCTGCCTCTCTTTTCCCTCTTCTTCTCCTTCTCTTCTTCTCCTCTTCCCTTTTCCTCCCCAAAGCCACACACCTCCTCGCTGCAGCCTTGCCGCAGCTATCCTCCTCTCTTCTTCTTCTTCTTCTTCTTCTTCTTCTTCTTCTTCTTCTTCTCTTCTCCCTCTTCTTCCTCTCTTCTTCTCCCCACGCCCCACAGCTTCTCGCTGCAGCCCTCGCTGCAGCCACCTCCTCTTCTTCTTCTTCTTCATCTTCTTCTCTTCTCCCTCTTCTTCCTCTCTTCTTCCTCCTCTCTTCTTTTCCCTCTTCTTCTTCTTTTCTTCAACCACTCTCCTTCTTCTCCTCACGCCCCACCGCTCTCTCTGTTTCTGGAAAGAAACAGAGTGCGTGGGAGGCGGTGGGATAATACCGAATTTTCGGTTTTTCCTTTTCTTTTTTTTTTTCTTTTTGCAACTTAGCAGTTTAGTCCTTGTAATTTCTATATTTACATATAGGTCCCCCAATTTACATATAAATCCTTATTAATACATTTTTAAAAGTGGGGGATATTACACTCTCCCCCCCTTAAAAGAAAATTTAGTCCTCTAAATTGGTCATAGCTCAATCGATGAAAAGATGAGGATTATGATTTCTTTATTTCCTCCTCCTACTCTTAAATAATTTCATCAATTCAATACAATTACACAATTTTCCAAGAGTGACTGAAATATTCTCCTTCTTGATTCTCAATAGATGGTAAACCCGACCTTCAATCAATCTTTCAAAAATACTTGCGCACCTGTAATTAATCAAGCAAATCGTTACTTCAGAAAATACTCGTTTTTGATGATCACCTGATTCAAATATCCATAATCAATACAAAGCCTCCATGTTCCATCCATCTTTTTAACTAACACCAGAGCACCCCATGATAAAATATTTAGCCAAATAAAATCCTCATTTAATAATCCTTGTAGTTGCTTTTCCAATTCCACTTACTCAGATGATATCTTTCTGTAGAGAGGCTTAGATTTTAGGATTGTCCCAAGGACCAAATCAAAAGTAAAATCACATTTGGAGGTAATCCGAACAAGTCATCCTGGGATACATTAGGCAAGGAGATAAATAATGTCCAATACTCTCAAAATAAAAGATCGGTTGATCAAATATGCAAAAAGTGATCATTTGTTATATACCAATCCATACTGGTATGATAAGAAGATAGCCAATGCATACCAAGTATAATATCATAACTCCAAATCTCTAGGAGAACTAAATCAGCAAAAGTTCAAGTTCTCCAACAAAATCCAAACAAGAGGACCAGATTCAAGTTCGTTATCAAAGAATCTCCAATGATTGTACTTACATATATCACATAATACAGTGGTCTAGGTTGAATACCCAAGTGATAGGCAATATGTTACGAATCAAATCGTAGATAGAACCCATGTTCAAACAAATATTTGCATTCTTTCATAAACATACATAATACCTTCGACCACTAATTCAGAAGTCTTAGAATCATATTCAGTGATAGCATACACTCTGACATGGGCTGATGATTTAGGAGGCAGTGACTCTTTCTTCTTGTTCAAAGGGCAAACTTTTATTTTATGATCAAACTTTCCATAAGCAAAATAGGCTCTAGTCACGCACAAACATAATTAATTTAACTTGAGTCTTTTGTGATGACTTCCCATTTCAAATCCAAATGTCTTGACTCTCTTGTTGTTACTTACTGATTCATTTCCAATCATATTTTTATTGGTAAACTTGTTCTTGTCATTCTTGCCATTGATCCTCAAAAATTCTTTTCATTGTTGCCGTCAATAATAAGTCTTTACTTCCAATATAACGTGGCAAAAGAAATCTTTCGAGTATCAGAACAATTTTGTATATCAAATATCTTCTCCATTTGCATCATCCATTTTTCTACCACCAATGAAATTAGGTTCATCATGCTTCTGCTGCGCCACTCTGATTCAATATCCCCAATCAATCCTTTCATTCCCCTTAATTAATCAGAAACAAATGATATAGGAGGACCAATGTCCTCATCATCCCAGATTCCTAAAATGCAGCAAAGAAAATTTCCACCAATCACTATAGTTCATTAGACCTCAATATATTTTGCACGTCAACATATCAAATATTTCAGTAATCCTCAAACAATGCTCTGATACCACCTCTGTCACGCCCCTCAAAATATCCATGATTTTTAAAATTTTTCATCACAGACCAATCCAGGATCCAAACTAACGTTTGAGGACACTGAAAAACATTCTATTCATATTCACATCCATAAAACCTGTGCAGTTTATAATCATATATCACATCACTCAATAATTCACATTTATGGCAACCCAAGCCAACTTGACAAACATGAACAATATTTATAAATCCACAAGCTAAATAATTTATACAATCAGAACTCCAACTATTCACCACAAGTTCATATCATTATAAATTAGGCTTAACATTCAGAAATTCCAAATAAGAGAGATCTCCTAACACTTTGACACAGTATATCCATTTCGGTTCATCGACAACATTTCATTACATACAAGGCATACTTATACAACAATATCGTAATAACCAACCAGACTTGCCCATTATTCTGAATAGCTATCCACTGCCTCAGCCCAAATCAAACATCTCGAAGAGTGACAAGCTGACCTGAAAGATTTATATAACAACGGAGTGAGCCAAAAACGGCTCAGCAAGTGACAAAGCATATTCAGAACAAAAGGAACGGTTTCAAACGAGTAAGGTATCATAATGCAAGGCAGAATACAAGAATTCTCAAGGATACCATCTCAATAGATACCAAATCATACGTATCATGTCATTCAAAACATATTTGATCCATAACGAATGGGGCATAGAGTAATTGGAACATATCAATGGCAGATAGGACATTTCAGAACATATCAGTTCATAGCAAATGGAGCACAGAGTAATTGGAACATATCAATGGTAGATAGGACATTTCAGAACATATCAGTTCATAGCAAATGGAGCACAGAGTAATTGGAGCATATCAATGACATATGAAATGTTCCGGAGCATATCAACGGCATATGGAACATTTCGAAGCATATCATCAGTGAATGAAGCATTTCAGAGCATATCGAAAACAAATATCGTACAGAAGCTCAAACGTCGTCTTTGACGTTGCAAACATATCAATCTTATCCAAAGCATGTACAGAAACACATAACCAAAGCTCTGGATATCATATCAATCATACAGAAGGTGTAGTGGGATCTCAGTCAGAATGTGATTCATCCATTTCTGAATGACCACCTGACAAAAGTCTCCCACGTCTGGGAGCTCCATCCACCCACGTCTAGGTGAAGTCAAAGGGGCCGGCAGAGCATCGCAGGCTCTAAGCAATATCCCACAAAGCGGGACCCCACAAAGCGGGCAAATAAGCGCATACCAGAATATCCCACAAAGCGGGACCCCACAAAGCGGGCAAATCAGCGCATACCCTTTACCATTTCTGGCAAAGGTCCAGACAATCCCACAAACACCAGAGTACAAAAGGGCAGTACGAACAATAAATAGCATATATCGGAAGCACACGCGGAACAACAAACGTACATGTGCCTTTACGAGTCAAATATGATGCAAGGAACAAATCTCTCACAAATGTATTCAGATTTGGAAACGAAATGAAAGCAAGAGCATTCAAGGATTCCAAACAATCATATATAGCTCAATTCAAATAAGAAGGTTAGATAAATTCAATGTCAAAATGAATGAACTGGAATAGGCACATATCGGGAGCAAATGCGGAACAATGGAATACACATGTGCCTATATGGGTCAATACGATATAGCATAAACGTTCCACAATGGTTTTCAAGAATGCAATAATTTTAAGGACAAGAGTATACAAGAACTCAAAGCAGTAATATAAAGCTCAATTGAATAAGAAAGCTAAAGGATATCAACTTCCAAAGGAATGAAACCAGAATATGAGAAATCGACCAAAGCTCGATTTCTGGCAGAATGCAAGAGGCACATTGAACAAATGATTCAAACTATCAATCGTGCTCCAATTTACTCAGAAATAATCATTGGATAATACTTTCAGATAAGACAGGCTTCATAGGAATTGAACTGTCCAACAGAGAGAGTTACAAATAATTTGGTAAGCAAGTGTCGTAGAACAAAATCTCTGTTGGCAGAATTCATAATGTCAGATTCAACAGATAACTGGGCAGGTGTTTGGATTCCAAATCTTTCAATCCATATATCAAAGAAAGGTCTACGAGTCTAGTTTCCAATGAAATCAGTTTTGAACAAATCAGAGTTTCCAACAAAGACTTATAGGCAGCTCGGTATCAAAAGGTCAGAATCTCAAAAGTTGCACAGATTCGAATCGTTACGTTTAAACAGGAGATATAACAAATGCAAGGCTAGAACAATTCAAAGTTCCTCATATTCAAAGCAAATGTAGAGATAAAAATGGCAGTGAGGAAGATCAGGATACTTGCAATAAGACATATCAGAGCAATTATAGGAGAAACGATCAGGGAACTTGCAATAGAAAAGATCGAAACAAGTGGGAAACTTGCAATAGAAAGGATCGAAACAAGTGGGAAACTTGCCTTTCAAATATTTTGATCTGAATATCCAAGGAAGGTGCCAGTCCAATCTTTCTACTTTTCCTCCGTGTCCTCTCTCTGTTTCGTTTTGTGCTCCCGTTTTCTTCCTTTCTTCGTAACTACATCACGTGTCGAACATCGAGGCACAGTCACCTGCTCTCTCTTACTCTCATTCCTTCTTTTTCTTTCCCAAACGCAGCTGCCACAGCCGCCGCCGCTGCCGCTGCCACAATCGCAACTGCGGTCACAACCGCAGCCCCCTTCCACTGCACTATTTCCTTCTTCCCTTCTATCGTTCCTACTCTTTCTCTTTCTCAAAAGCAGCTACTGCAGCTACTGCAGCCACCACCGCTGCCGCAGCTACCGCAGCCAACGTCGCAGCCGCAGCCGGAGTCGCAGCCACGGCCGCAGCCACCACACTCAGAGTTTGCAACAAACTGATTTCAACGTCGCAGCCTCTTCTTCCTCCCCTGCTCTATTTCCTCCTCCTCTTCCAACTGCAGCTGCCACTGCCGCAGCTGCCACCCCTTCTCCTCTTCCTCTCTTCTTCCTCTCCTTCCCTTTCTCTTCTTCTTCCTTTCCTTCTCTTCTTTCCCAGCCACAGCTGCAGCTGCCATCATCGCAGCCGCAGCCCCTTCTCCTCTTCCTCTCTTCTTCCTCTCCTTCCCTTTCTCTTCTTCTTCCTTTCCTTTTTCTCTTTCCCTGCCACAGCTGCAGCTGCCATCGCCGCAGCTGCAGCCCCTTCTCCTCTTCCTCTCTTCTTCCTCTCCTTCCCTTTCTCTTCTTCTTCCTTTCCTTTTTCTCTTCCTCTTTCCCTGCCATAGCTGCAGCTGCCACAACCGCAGCCGCAGCTACTTCTTTCCCTTCTCCTCTTCCTTCTCCTTCCTCTCTTCTTCTTCTCTCCCCGCTGCAACTGCTGCAGTCGCGGCCGCAGCCACGGCCGCAACCTCTCCCTCCTCCCCTGCTCATCTTCCTCTTCTTCTTCTCTTCCAGCTGCAGCTGCCATCGCCGCAACTGCAGCCCCTTCTTCCCCGGCGTCACACACACCCTCTCCTCTGTTTCCTCTGCAGGAAACAGAGGTATCACACCTCTTTCTCTTCCTCTTCTTCTTCTTCTCCTCTTCCCCTCTTCCCTTTTCCTCCCCAAGGCCACACATCTCCTCGCTGCAGCCTTGCCGCAGCTATCTTCTTCTTCTTCTTCTTCTTCTTCTTCTTCCCTTTTCATCCTCAACGCCCCACACATCCTCTCCTCTGTTTCCACCTGCGGGAAACAGAGGTGCTGCAGCCCTGGCTGCTGCAGCTGCCTCTCTTTTCCCTCTTCTTCTCCTTCTCTTCTTCTCCTCTTCCCTTTTCCTCCCCAAAGCCACACACCTCCTCGCTGCAGCCTTGCCGCAGCTATCCTCCTCTCTTCTTCTTCTTCTTCTTCTTCTTCTTCTTCTTCTCTTCTCCCTCTTCTTCCTCTCTTCTTCTCCCCACGCCCCACAGCTTCTCGCTGCAGCCCTCGCTGCAGCCACCTCCTCTTCTTCTTCTTCTTCATCTTCTTCTCTTCTCCCTCTTCTTCCTCTCTTCTTCCTCCTCTCTTCTTTTCCCTCTTCTTCTTCTTTTCTTCAACCACTCTCCTTCTTCTCCTCACGCCCCACCGCTCTCTCTGTTTCTGGAAAGAAACAGAGTGCGTGGGAGGCGGTGGGATAATACCGAATTTTCGGTTTTTCCTTTTCTTTTTTTTTTTCTTTTTGCAACTTAGCAGTTTAGTCCTTGTAATTTCTATATTTACATATAGGTCCCCCAATTTACATATAAATCCTTATTAATACATTTTTAAAAGTGGGGGATATTACACTCTCCCCCCCTTAAAAGAAAATTTAGTCCTCTAAATTGGTCATAGCTCAATCGATGAAAAGATGAGGATTATGATTTCTTTATTTCCTCCTCCTACTCTTAAATAATTTCATCAATTCAATACAATTACACAATTTTCCAAGAGTGACTGAAATATTCTCCTTCTTGATTCTCAATAGATGGTAAACCCGACCTTCAATCAATCTTTCAAAAATACTTGCGCACCTGTAATTAATCAAGCAAATCGTTACTTCAGAAAATACTCGTTTTTGATGATCACCTGATTCAAATATCCATAATCAATACAAAGCCTCCATGTTCCATCCATCTTTTTAACTAACACCAGAGCACCCCATGATAAAATATTTAGCCAAATAAAATCCTCATTTAATAATCCTTGTAGTTGCTTTTCCAATTCCACTTACTCAGATGATATCTTTCTGTAGAGAGGCTTAGATTTTAGGATTGTCCCAAGGACCAAATCAAAAGTAAAATCACATTTGGAGGTAATCCGAACAAGTCATCCTGGGATACATTAGGCAAGGAGATAAATAATGTCCAATACTCTCAAAATAAAAGATCGGTTGATCAAATATGCAAAAAGTGATCATTTGTTATATACCAATCCATACTGGTATGATAAGAAGATAGCCAATGCATACCAAGTATAATATCATAACTCCAAATCTCTAGGAGAACTAAATCAGCAAAAGTTCAAGTTCTCCAACAAAATCCAAACAAGAGGACCAGATTCAAGTTCGTTATCAAAGAATCTCCAATGATTGTACTTACATATATCACATAATACAGTGGTCTAGGTTGAATACCCAAGTGATAGGCAATATGTTACGAATCAAATCGTAGATAGAACCCATGTTCAAACAAATATTTGCATTCTTTCATAAACATACATAATACCTTCGACCACTAATTCAGAAGTCTTAGAATCATATTCAGTGATAGCATACACTCTGACATGGGCTGATGATTTAGGAGGCAGTGACTCTTTCTTCTTGTTCAAAGGGCAAACTTTTATTTTATGATCAAACTTTCCATAAGCAAAATAGGCTCTAGTCACGCACAAACATAATTAATTTAACTTGAGTCTTTTGTGATGACTTCCCATTTCAAATCCAAATGTCTTGACTCTCTTGTTGTTACTTACTGATTCATTTCCAATCATATTTTTATTGGTAAACTTGTTCTTGTCATTCTTGCCATTGATCCTCAAAAATTCTTTTCATTGTTGCCGTCAATAATAAGTCTTTACTTCCAATATAACGTGGCAAAAGAAATCTTTCGAGTATCAGAACAATTTTGTATATCAAATATCTTCTCCATTTGCATCATCCATTTTTCTACCACCAATGAAATTAGGTTCATCATGCTTCTGCTGCGCCACTCTGATTCAATATCCCCAATCAATCCTTTCATTCCCCTTAATTAATCAGAAACAAATGATATAGGAGGACCAATGTCCTCATCATCCCAGATTCCTAAAATGCAGCAAAGAAAATTTCCACCAATCACTATAGTTCATTAGACCTCAATATATTTTGCACGTCAACATATCAAATATTTCAGTAATCCTCAAACAATGCTCTGATACCACCTCTGTCACGCCCCTCAAAATATCCATGATTTTTAAAATTTTTCATCACAGACCAATCCAGGATCCAAACTAACGTTTGAGGACACTGAAAAACATTCTATTCATATTCACATCCATAAAACCTGTGCAGTTTATAATCATATATCACATCACTCAATAATTCACATTTATGGCAACCCAAGCCAACTTGACAAACATGAACAATATTTATAAATCCACAAGCTAAATAATTTATACAATCAGAACTCCAACTATTCACCACAAGTTCATATCATTATAAATTAGGCTTAACATTCAGAAATTCCAAATAAGAGAGATCTCCTAACACTTTGACACAGTATATCCATTTCGGTTCATCGACAACATTTCATTACATACAAGGCATACTTATACAACAATATCGTAATAACCAACCAGACTTGCCCATTATTCTGAATAGCTATCCACTGCCTCAGCCCAAATCAAACATCTCGAAGAGTGACAAGCTGACCTGAAAGATTTATATAACAACGGAGTGAGCCAAAAACGGCTCAGCAAGTGACAAAGCATATTCAGAACAAAAGGAACGGTTTCAAACGAGTAAGGTATCATAATGCAAGGCAGAATACAAGAATTCTCAAGGATACCATCTCAATAGATACCAAATCATACGTATCATGTCATTCAAAACATATTTGATCCATAACGAATGGGGCATAGAGTAATTGGAACATATCAATGGCAGATAGGACATTTCAGAACATATCAGTTCATAGCAAATGGAGCACAGAGTAATTGGAACATATCAATGGTAGATAGAACATTTCAGAACATATCAGTTCATAGCAAATGGAGCACAGAGTAATTGGAGCATATCAATGACATATGAAATGTTCCGGAGCATATCAACGGCATATGGAACATTTCGAAGCATATCATCAGTGAATGAAGCATTTCAGAGCATATCGAAAACAAATATCGTACAGAAGCTCAAACGTCGTCTTTGACGTTGCAAACATATCAATCTTATCCAAAGCATGTACAGAAACACATAACCAAAGCTCTGGATATCATATCAATCATACAGAAGGTGTAGTGGGATCTCAGTCAGAATGTGATTCATCCATTTCTGAATGACCACCTGACAAAAGTCTCCCACGTCTGGGAGCTCCATCCACCCACGTCTAGGTGAAGTCAAAGGGGCCGGCAGAGCATCGCAGGCTCTAAGCAATATCCCACAAAGCGGGACCCCACAAAGCGGGCAAATAAGCGCATACCAGAATATCCCACAAAGCGGGACCCCACAAAGCGGGCAAATCAGCGCATACCCTTTACCATTTCTGGCAAAGGTCCAGACAATCCCACAAACACCAGAGTACAAAAGGGCAGTACGAACAATAAATAGCATATATCGGAAGCACACGCGGAACAACAAACGTACATGTGCCTTTACGAGTCAAATATGATGCAAGGAACAAATCTCTCACAAATGTATTCAGATTTGGAAACGAAATGAAAGCAAGAGCATTCAAGGATTCCAAACAATCATATATAGCTCAATTCAAATAAGAAGGTTAGATAAATTCAATGTCAAAATGAATGAACTGGAATAGGCACATATCGGGAGCAAATGCGGAACAATGGAATACACATGTGCCTATATGGGTCAATACGATATAGCATAAACGTTCCACAATGGTTTTCAAGAATGCAATAATTTTAAGGACAAGAGTATACAAGAACTCAAAGCAGTAATATAAAGCTCAATTGAATAAGAAAGCTAAAGGATATCAACTTCCAAAGGAATGAAACCAGAATATGAGAAATCGACCAAAGCTCGATTTCTGGCAGAATGCAAGAGGCACATTGAACAAATGATTCAAACTATCAATCGTGCTCCAATTTACTCAGAAATAATCATTGGATAATACTTTCAGATAAGACAGGCTTCATAGGAATTGAACTGTCCAACAGAGAGAGTTACAAATAATTTGGTAAGCAAGTGTCGTAGAACAAAATCTCTGTTGGCAGAATTCATAATGTCAGATTCAACAGATAACTGGGCAGGTGTTTGGATTCCAAATCTTTCAATCCATATATCAAAGAAAGGTCTACGAGTCTAGTTTCCAATGAAATCAGTTTTGAACAAATCAGAGTTTCCAACAAAGACTTATAGGCAGCTCGGTATCAAAAGGTCAGAATCTCAAAAGTTGCACAGATTCGAATCGTTACGTTTAAACAGGAGATATAACAAATGCAAGGCTAGAACAATTCAAAGTTCCTCATATTCAAAGCAAATGTAGAGATAAAAATGGCAGTGAGGAAGATCAGGATACTTGCAATAAGACATATCAGAGCAATTATAGGAGAAACGATCAGGGAACTTGCAATAGAAAAGATCGAAACAAGTGGGAAACTTGCAATAGAAAGGATCGAAACAAGTGGGAAACATGCCTTTCAAATATTTTGATCTGAATATCCAAGGAAGGTGCCAGTCCAATCTTTCTACTTTTCCTCCGTGTCCTCTCTCTGTTTCGTTTTGTGCTCCCGTTTTCTTCCTTTCTTCGTAACTACATCACGTGTCGAACATCGAGGCACAGTCACCTGCTCTCTCTTACTCTCATTCCTTCTTTTTCTTTCCCAAACGCAGCTGCCACAGCCGCCGCCGCTGCCGCTGCCACAATCGCAACTGCGGTCACAACCGCAGCCCCCTTCCACTGCACTATTTCCTTCTTCCCTTCTATCGTTCCTACTCTTTCTCTTTCCCAAAAGCAGCTACTGCAGCTACTGCAGCCACCACCGCTGCCGCAGCTACCGCAGCCAACGTCGCAGCCGCAGCCGGAGTCGCAGCCACGGCCGCAGCCACCACACTCAGAGTTTGCAACAAACTGATTTCAACGTCGCAGCCTCTTCTTCCTCCCCTGCTCTATTTCCTCCTCCTCTTCCAACTGCAGCTGCCACTGCCGCAGCTGCCACCCCTTCTCCTCTTCCTCTCTTCTTCCTCTCCTTCCCTTTCTCTTCTTCTTCCTTTCCTTCTCTTCTTTCCCAGCCACAGCTGCAGCTGCCATCATCGCAGCCGCAGCCCCTTCTCCTCTTCCTCTCTTCTTCCTCTCCTTCCCTTTCTCTTCTTCTTCCTTTCCTTTTTCTCTTTCCCTGCCACAGCTGCAGCTGCCATCGCCGCAGCTGCAGCCCCTTCTCCTCTTCCTCTCTTCTTCCTCTCCTTCCCTTTCTCTTCTTCTTCCTTTCCTTTTTCTCTTCCTCTTTCCCTGCCATAGCTGCAGCTGCCACAACCGCAGCCGCAGCTACTTCTTTCCCTTCTCCTCTTCCTTCTCCTTCCTCTCTTCTTCTTCTCTCCCCGCTGCAACTGCTGCAGTCGCGGCCGCAGCCACGGCCGCAACCTCTCCCTCCTCCCCTGCTCATCTTCCTCTTCTTCTTCTCTTCCAGCTGCAGCTGCCATCGCCGCAACTGCAGCCCCTTCTTCCCCGGCGTCACACACACCCTCTCCTCTGTTTCCTCTGCAGGAAACAGAGGTATCACACCTCTTTCTCTTCCTCTTCTTCTTCTTCTCCTCTTCCCCTCTTCCCTTTTCCTCCCCAAGGCCACACATCTCCTCGCTGCAGCCTTGCCGCAGCTATCTTCTTCTTCTTCTTCTTCTTCTTCTTCTTCCCTTTTCATCCTCAACGCCCCACACATCCTCTCCTCTGTTTCCACCTGCGGGAAACAGAGGTGCTGCAGCCCTGGCTGCTGCAGCTGCCTCTCTTTTCCCTCTTCTTCTCCTTCTCTTCTTCTCCTCTTCCCTTTTCCTCCCCAAAGCCACACACCTCCTCGCTGCAGCCTTGCCGCAGCTATCCTCCTCTCTTCTTCTTCTTCTTCTTCTTCTTCTTCTTCTTCTCTTCTCCCTCTTCTTCCTCTCTTCTTCTCCCCACGCCCCACAGCTTCTCGCTGCAGCCCTCGCTGCAGCCACCTCCTCTTCTTCTTCTTCTTCATCTTCTTCTCTTCTCCCTCTTCTTCCTCTCTTCTTCCTCCTCTCTTCTTTTCCCTCTTCTTCTTCTTTTCTTCAACCACTCTCCTTCTTCTCCTCACGCCCCACCGCTCTCTCTGTTTCTGGAAAGAAACAGAGTGCGTGGGAGGCGGTGGGATAATACCGAATTTTCGGTTTTTCCTTTTCTTTTTTTTTTTCTTTTTGCAACTTAGCAGTTTAGTCCTTGTAATTTCTATATTTACATATAGGTCCCCCAATTTACATATAAATCCTTATTAATACATTTTTAAAAGTGGGGGATATTACAGCACCGCCCAGGAGATGGTCTCCCAGGAAAGCTGGGCGGTGCAACCGCCCAGGTTAGGTGGTGGCACCACCTGGACTTAGTCTCCGAGCGAGACTAGGTAGTGTAACCGCCCCTATCAGGCGGTGGCACTGCCCAAAGGCTCAGTCTCCGAGCTGCTAGGCAATTGTACCACCCTAGTCAGGAGGTAGTACCGCCAGGACCCCGAAAATCCGAGAAAAGACACTTTTGAGCTCAAAATTCAAACTAATTTGGGGCATATATAAACCCCACCCTTTCCTGCATGAAAGGGCAACCAAAAGCACCGAAAATCCAAACTTACTCTGTGATTTTTAGAGCTCAAAAATGTTGTAAAGGCTAGAAGTTCTCCTCCCTCTTTTCTTCCAAGTTTTGATCTTTCAAGAGAGGAGAGAAAAGTTTGTAAGGGTTGTCTCCTAAGCCCGTCAAAAGGAGTAAAACTGTAAAAGGGTGGTTAGCCTTCGCCTATTGAAGGAAGGCCTCTAGTGGACGTCGGTGACCTCATCGGAGGAGGAAGCCAAAAGTGGATATAGGTCAAGATTGACCGAACCACTTTAAATCTCGGTTTGCATTTACTTTCTGTTCTCTATCTTAACTACAAATTACCTCCATAGCTTTACTTTAACTGCACTTTGCCTAATCTAAGTTAAAGCAACTTCCGAATCGGCTTTCATACCGAAATCACTTTTATCGTACGAACGTCGTATTTCGATTTGCAATTACATTTTGTTCTCTATCTTAACTGCAAACTACCTCTATATCTTTACTTTAACTATATCTCGCTTGATCACAAGTTAAAGTGATTTTTGAATTGGCTTTCTTACCGAAATCATTTTTATCGTATGAACGTCATTTTAAATTGTCGAAAGTTTTCCGCTGCACTAATTCACCACCCCCCCTCTTAGTGCTCTTGATCTAACAATTGGTATCAGAGCCCGGTATTTCTCATCTCAGATTTACACCCGAGAGAAATGACTCTTCATGCCTTTCAAGAGGGCTTTTTGGTTGTTCGTCCACCGTTGTTTAACGGATTGGACTACACTTATTGGAAAACTCGAATGAGAGTTTTCTTGATTTCTATGAATTTGGATTTATGAAATATTGTTGAAAACAATTTTCAACTTCCCTCTAAACCGATGAACGAATGGTCGGATTTGGAGAAGAAGTATTTTTCTTTAAACACATAGACTATGAATGCCTTATTTTGCGCTTTGGACAAAAATTAGTTCAATCAGATTTCTACATGTGAAACGACTTTTGATATTTGGCGAACACTTGAAATCACGCACGAAGGAACAAGTAGAGTCAAAGACTCGAAAGTTAACATTTTATTGCATGATTTTGAGCTTTTTCGAATGCAACCAAGCGAGACTATAGGCGACATGTACACCCGTTTCACGGATGTTGTCAATAATCTAAGAGTTCTTGGTAAATCTTTTTTGAATTTTGATCTTGTAAGCAAGATCTTAAGATCCCTTCCAAAAAGGTGGGATCCTAAAATAACTGCAATACAAGAGATAAAAAATTTAAATGATTTTCCATTAGAAGAATTAATCGGGTCATTAATGACCTATGAAATGACACTTTTGGAACATTTTGAACCCGATGAGCACTTGAATCACCTTTCAAAGAATAGGAAGGATTTGGAACTCCAGACAAATGAATACCACTTGAGCGATGACTCAAGTGATGAGGACAATGATGAACTTGAACTTCGAACACTAAATCTTAATAAGTTTATTAAACAAAAATCTAAAATAAATAATGAACTTGAATGGAGGAAGAGGCTAAAGAAGAGGAAGGCAACCAAGGATGAATCAAGAACTTCCAAAGGTGAAACGGTGAATTGGGCTTTGACGGGCTTCGACTACAAGGTAAGTAACTCAACTCTCTTGAATTATTTTGAAATTACTTGGAGTTTTTCATGAGTGCTTAATTTAGATAGTAGGAATAGGAAATAACAAATTGTTTTTCAAAAATTATATCATGTTTTTCTTTTTAGCATCATTGAAAAATTAAAAATTTGATCATGAAAAGTATATTGCTAAGGTTTCATGCATGTTATGTTTTGAAATGTTGAATGATGTATGCAACATTAGGGATGATAATTATGTGATATATGATAATGCTTAGGATTAATCCATGAATGTGTGTCTTGATGATTTTATGTCATGCATGAGTTTTTGAAGTAAATGTTGATTTGAAACTCTCATTTTAGATTAACATGTTTTTGGTCTAATCATTTTTAATGTAGGTAATTTGGTCTGGATTCATCTAAGGAAGGAGAGGTTTCCACCGGACAAATTTGGAAAATTGAAATCGAAGGCTGATGGTCCATTCAAGATGCTTAAGAGAATTGATAAAAATGCTAATGAGATCGAGCTACCTGAAGATTATAGAGTGTCTCCAACATTTAATGTGGCCGATTTAAGTCTTTTTCATAATTATGTTGACGAAACAAACAAGGACTTGAGGACAAGTCTTTTTCAACTTGGGGAGATTGACACAGGAGCGCCTAACTTGCTACAATATGCTCATATGGACCTTGCTGATGCTATGGTATTTTTTTTAGCCCACAATGTTGTCTCATAGTTTTAAACTCAGCCCACACAAATATGACAGCTCATTAGCACATTCCTTAGATAAAGTTATAGCTGTTTCAAGGTGTTTTTCTTATGACCAAGGAATACATTAAAGAAGTTAGTTATTAGCTATAAAACATTTAATTTCAAAATTTTCTATGAAGGATTGTTTCATGCACTAGTACTTATTTTGTTGTTTAGGAGTTAGAAAGAATTTAGAAAACTAATGATATTGGCAAAAGCTCTCTTGGAGTTCTCTTTTAAACTCTGTATCTCTTGGATGCTTCCTTGAGTGGTGAGCCTTTTATTTTCCAATTATGTATCCTTGTTTAATTTCTTTAGGGTTGTGACCTTTCTGGATCCCTTTGTGATTTTAAACTTAGTAGTGAGCTATTTTTCAATCTTATCGAAGTATTATCACGTGTTTATTCATTTTCTATCTGAAAAACTTATTCTAGTAAATACAACTGTACTGTCGGTTTCTCTTTCGAAATTCATTCTGTATTTAAACCTCCCCCCTCCCCTCCCTGGTATCGATGATGATGCGATGAAAGATCGGACGAAGCGCCAAAGGAACCAATGACATGATGGATAACATAGGATTCATATTTATAATTGGTCATGTATTAATTGAAGTAGTTTAAGTTTAATTAAATTAGTTTTAGGTATAACCATTCTAACTCAATTAGGAGACCATTGGGCCTCATCTAGGGTTGAGTTTGCTTATTGGGAGGCCCATTTAGTGACCCAAAGTTGGGTCAAGCGATGGAACCACTAGAACAGGTGGTGGAACCACCTATGAGTTGAAAAAGTAAGAAATGTACTTTCAGAAGACCCAGCGATGGTATCGCCCAGTACTAGCGGTGGTACCGCTAGTACCCCGAAATCCTAGGGATTTAAATTTTTACTCTAATTTTTGAAGCCATTTGAGGTCTATAAATACCCCACTAATTCCTACTTAGGCAAGCAAGAAAAAGAGTATAAAGGGGGAAAGTATACTTGAGAAAAAAATTATGTAATCTCTCTTTAGTTAGTGAGTCTCTTCCTCCTAGAGTAAGAAGTTTTCTAAGGGAGGAATAAGGTCTAAAAGAGAGGTGTAAAGGTTCTCTCCTAAACTTATGAAAAAGAGAAAGAGTTATAAAAAGGATATTGATCTTTGCCCATCGAAAGAAGATCATTAGTGAAAGCCGATGGCCTCGACGGAAGAGGAATCGGGAGTGGACGTAGATCGAGAGGACCAAACGAATATAAAATCAATTTGTATTTCTTTTATGCTTTTCATTTATATTACAAACAGATTTACTTGCTCATTACTCTTACAAACATTTTCAAGTTAAATTCATTTCTGATACAAGCTTTTTCGATTGAAAGATTTTGAATTATCAAAATTTTACGAAAGCACTAATTCACCCCTATTAGGACTCTAGCTAGGAGAGTCCTAATTGATAGGGACATGTTAGGACTCTAGCTTGGAGAGTCCTAATTGAGAGGGACATTCATGTAAAAATGTTAGGACTCTAGCTAGGAGAGTCCTAATTGAGAGGGACATTATGTTAGGACTCTAGCTAGGAGAGTCCTAATTGTGAGGGGCATTCATGTAAGAGGTTTTTTCTTAGAGAAGAATTAGGAGTTGTAAGGGAATAGGAGTCTTGAGTAGGAGTCCTATTAGGAGTTGGTTAGAAGTAAGAGTCTTAAGTAGGAGTCCTATTAGGAGTTAGGGTTTAGAAGCCCTATAAATAGCCATGTATTCCTTCTCTTTTCTTAAAAAATAGATGAATCTTTTCTGCAGCCTTTGAGCAGCAACTTGGAGGGAGGAACCCCTATAGAGTTCCAAGGAGGCCGATCCCCTAAAGAGATCAACCCCAAGTTTAGAATTCTGCAAGGGTTCTAACACCTGGTATCAGTGCAGCGTTCTTGGCGTCTCGCTGCCCTTCCACAGCCATCCATCAACCATCCACAACCGCCCAAAGCAATTCCCATAATTGCTTAAGAGATCGTTGCCGAATTCCGCCATCATCTCCACCACCGCGGATCATCCTTTGATCTCCCCGTGAATTGCAACAGGTTCTGGTTTCCTACCTTACTGCTGCTGCAATTTAGTTATCCTTATTTGAAAATCCCAAAAAAAATTATTCCTATATTGCTGCATAAACTTTTCGTCACAAAGTTTTCATCTCTACGACGAAAGATACATTGCAGAATTCCAGCCGCATAGCACCATCTGTTTGATCTTGCTACTGTGCTTTTTCTATCCAAATTTCTATGAAATTTTTATGATATCTTTGACACTTCCTAACAGTAGATTTCCCTTTGGTTTCATCAAAAAATTCTCAATATAAACTACTGATCTTTTATGTCCAATCTGCTGCACTTGAATTGCAGAATTCAAGCCGCATAGCACCATCTGTTTGATCTTGCTACTGTGCTTTTTCTATCCCAATTTCTACGTAATTTTTATGACATCTTTGACACTTCCTAACAGTAGATTTCCCTTTGGTTTCATCGAAAAATTCTCAATATAAATTACTGATCTTTTATGTCCAATCTGCTGCACTTGAAAATCTATGCTGCAGAAAATTTCAGCTGCATATTATTGCCTTAACCCATCTATTTGCAGTCTTTTTTGAATGAAATTTCTTATACACTTCATAGATCATCTTGGCTTCTATCGAAGATTGATCTATTAAGAAATTCATCTCTAAAATCGATTTTATGTTGCTGCAAATTTTCGTCGTAACCCGCTGAAATTTTTCGACGAGAATTTTGCAATCGCAACTTGCACCAATTTCCTTGCTGTTATACTGCTGAAATTTTCTTAATTAAATTAGATATCCTTGCTGTCATATAAACTGTGATTTTTCTATCAATTCTCTCCTCAATTCTCTCAAGTTTTTGGTGGAAATTACGTCGAGAAACCGTTGTTTCTTCGACGACAATTCTACTCTTACAAGACAGCACATACTTGCTGCAACTTCCACGGATTTCTGTCAAACCTTTGCTACCATCTACTATAGATCCAAAACTTTCATCCACAGCCCTAAAACTCTACCAAACCACACCCTCAAACTGCACCCAAAACAGCCACAAAACAAGCCTAAACTGCAGCCTACATCCACCAATCCACCAACCCTTTCGACCATCACTTCTCTCAACCTATACATGCCTTTAACCCAACAGCAAAAGAGAGATCTTAATATCATAGATTTGGGGCCATATTCTATGGCATCTAAGGAGGTAATCAATGCTAAATTCGAAGCCTTGGAGGCGCGAATGGAGGATAAGATTCGGACGCTCTTTACCGAACTCAGATTGGGCCGACCACTAAGCCCGGAGAAATCATATCAATGAGAGAGCTTTGCCCAATCACACCAAGCCCGAAGAGATGACTTCCAAGGGAGGGTAAGCTCTATGACCAACCCCAACTATCCATGCATGAGAGTGGACTTCCCTAGATGGGAAGAAGGAGACCCAATTGGTTGGATCTCGCGCGCGGAGCGATATTTTCGGTACTACAAAACCGCGGATGTATCTATGGTGAAAATTACAGCTATACATCTTGAAGGGGATGCTATACAGTGGTTTGACTGGTTTGAACATACTTATGGAGTCCTTTCATGGCGACAATTCAAAGAAGGACTGCTGATTCGCTTCAGACCAACTGATTACGAGAATATTGACGAACAACTAGCAAGGATCCAACAAACCTCCACCATTCAGGAGTACCAAACCAGGTTTGAAAGGTTATCTAATCAAACTCATGATTGGTCTCAAAAACAGCTATTGTGGACCTTCATTGAGGGCTTGAAGCCGGAGATCCGAGGAGAAGTTAAAGTGCGACAACCGTATACGCTTATGGCAGCCATCTCTTTCGCACGACATCAAGAGGAGCAATTGAACCATGAAGCTCGGAGGACTAGGGTCTCTCCTCAACCAGTAATATTGAAGCCCTTAGCCCCCCTACTGTCGACCAAGTCCCTACACTAAAGAGGTTAACAAGAGAAGAGCTTCGGGAGCGATATGCGAAGGGGTTATGTTGGCATTGTGACGAGCCGTGGAGCCGTGAGCATCGCTGTAGTAAAGGGGGACTTCTTATGATTGAACCGATAGAAGAAGAGGTCATTGAACATCCAAAAGAGAGCCATGAACATGAAGAAGAAGATGCAGAAGAAGAGCCACAACCGACCGAAGTTACGGTACATACATTCTGGTTTGAAAAGGAACAAAAGGAATACTTAGAAAAGGAATACTTAAACATTAACACAAAACAGGAACATAATCGGTTTTAAAAGGAACAAAAGGAATACTTAGATAGCATTAACAGGATCGGTTTTAAAAGGAACAAAAGGAATACTTAGATAGCATTAACAGGATCGGTTTTAAAAGGAACAAAAGGAATACTTAGAAAAGGAATACTTAAACATTAACACAAAACAGGAACATAATCGGTTTTAAAAGGAACAAAAGGAATACTTAGACATACATTCTAAGAACTGATATGTATAAGGAACTTAGGAAAATAAAAGGATTCTTACAAAGATCGGGGGGAATTTGAGCTCAAGTAGAACTTCAGTGTTCGACTGCCTGTCCTGCAAGAGAACTACTAAGAGGTTTATATAGAAGAGGCGGATAGAACCGGGTACTCATTGGGCCCCATCGCGTTCTTCTCGCTTTCTCTTTTATATTCCCTCTGGTACAATTATTTAAATTTTGAGCGGCTCCCCGAGGCACAGCTCAAAAGTGCTACTGAGTAGTGAAGGTATGCTCTATACTGCGTGCCAGCTTATTTTGTTGGGCGGCTCCCCGAGGCTCAACCCGTGATTATCTAACTTATTGCATTAGGTGGTGGTGTTTTGCATGATTTCAGCATAGTTAGGGGTCCACCGTGTCCCTAGATGCTGAAGTTTGGCATCCTTTGGGCGGTGTCTTTTGTAAGCGCCAGGGCTCTTTCCAGCTGTTGTTGTTGCTGGAGGACAGCTGGTAGCCAGTCTTTATACCAGTTGTCTTTTCCTGAGCTTCGCCGCCGGTACTCTTCCACTTTGAGTGAGTGGATGTCTCTGTATTGTTGTAAGGCATTGATTGCTTGTTCTACTGCCTTCTGCTGTAAGATTCCGAGCGTTTTTGTGGAGTCTTCATCATTAAGTAACCTTTTCTTTCCTTTTTGAAGGCAGGTGAGCTCATCAGTGTACTGGAATAGGAGGCTATTATTTTGCAGGCTATTTGATTCAGAAAGGCTTCCGCCTTTGGGTTGGGCTTGGCCTTGAGTTCTTGGGTTGCTTCCGCCAATAGTGATAGTTGGTCCTTTTGTTCTTCCTTCTATCCTGCATTTAAAAGAATATTGATTAATCTGGATAAGGAGTCGGCGAGGATGTTACTTGTTCCTTCAATGTGTTCAAATTGGACTTCAACCCCACTTCCGGTGATATAATCAATGAATGTCATCCATCGGACTCTTGACGGTTTATTTTGAGCTGATTTGTTGAAAAAGCTGATTATGGCTTGACAGTCCGTTCTTATCAGGATCTCTCTTTTGTCCAGATAGTAGATCTTTAGGGCTTCAAGGGTTTTCAGGACTGCGTATAATTCTGCATCAATAGCTGATTTGATGGGGCTGAATTTTCCGCTAGCATAGGCGCAGATTCTTTCTGTGCTCCTTGGGTCTCCTTTCTTATTTTTCCATTTACACACTCCTCCCCATCCTTCCATGCATCCATCAACTTCTAGGATTATATAGCAATCTGGGGGTGGTACTTCTAGATCAGGAAGCTGTTGGACTTTGCTTTTGACTTCCTTGATAAGCTTCCAATCCTGTTCATTGAGTCTCTTTTCTCCTGTTGGGCTTGTTTTCGAGTAGAGAGGCCCTAGGAGTTTACCGAGATTTGGAATGTAATTCCTTGCATAGTTTAGAATCCCCAGCCAAGACCTTAAATCCCTTTTGGTTGTAAGGTCTTCTTCTTTGAACTCAGTAATTTTTTTTACTATGTGGGGCTGCAGCTTAATCCTTGAGTTTCCTAATACTGCCCCTAGGAATTCTATTTCTTTGACTGCAATCTTCATTTTTGTCGGGCTCACTACTAATCCATTTTTTTGACAGATTTCTAGCATTTTATGAAGATGCTTAGCATGGTCCTTTGTATTTTCTTAGAATACTAGGATGTCGTCTATATAGACTGCTATAAATTGTTCCGTACCTTTAAAGCAAGCATCCATCTTTCTCTGAAATATTGCAGGGGCATTTTTGAGCCCAAATGGCATTGCCAGCCATTCATATAGTCCATCTAGTACCCAGAAAGCCGTCCATTCTATGGAGTCCGGGTGCATTGCCACCTGATGGAATCTAGATTTTAGGTCAAACTTGGAGTATATCTTGCTGTTGCTGACCTTTCTTAGTATGGTGTTTATCCCTGGCAAGCTGTACTGGTCTTTTTCAGTGAGGTCATTTAGTCTTCTGTAGTTAAAGACCATTCTCTCCTTTCCCCTTCTTTCCTGGCCAGTGACTGGGTCTACTGTTGTGGTCTACTGTTGTGCCAGAGTTGACTATGATTGTTGTTGTCCTGTGCCTGCTCTTACTTGGTCTGATCAAACCGATGTCCGGAAGTGCTTTGACATGTCTAGAGAAGGATTCTTTGGCCTGAGGTGTGAGGTGCTTTAATGGCTTGTCCTCTATTGTAAGGTTTGGGTTTTTGATCTCCAGTTCACACATCAACCCATTTTTCTTCCAGTGTTGAAGAGGATTTTCACCAATGTACCCTTGGGCCTTTAATTTTTCGATTAGGCTTCCAAACTGTGCTCTGAGTTTGTCTTCGTCCTTTTGAGGTTCAGTTGAGTATAGAACCAGCTCCTGAATTTGAATGTAGTCTTCTTCTTCTAGTTCTAGTTCTTCTATAGCAGCTGTAACTGGAACATATGGGAGGGTGTTAATAGTAGTCAGGTTCTTATAGAAGGTTACCATATTTCCTTCAATTCTGACTCCTCCTTGCATGGCGCGGATGAAATTGCACCCGATTATCATCTGTATGTCATCCCCTAATTTCATAGGGAACGCATAAGTGTATGGGATTCTGAAGGAGTTGTCACCTATCACCATCCTTCCTCCTTTTAATTTCTTATCTGCTGTTGTCTTTGATGTAATCCCGCTGAAATGTACCAGGTAGGGATTCTTTTCCAGTGCTTCCTTTGGTATCGCGCCTTCATCTATGCAGCATGTGGTAGCTCCTGTGTCCAGAATGGCATTTACTTTGATTATAGGAATATTGGGTATTTCAAGTTGTACCTTTAGGTTGAACATCATATTCTTTGCTTTTTCTGGTTTGGCGCCTTCTTTTGTCTCAACTGATAGTATCTGCTGTTTTTCCTCCATCAGTAAGACATAGGTGCTTTCCTTTTCTTTTTGTTTTAGGAGATTGATCTCCTTTTGTAAGTCTGCCCTTTCCATGCGGAGTCTATCAAGTTCCATATTTTCTTGTTCCAGCTCTTGGTATTTCCTTTTCAGTTCTTCTACTTCATGTTTTAGCTGGAGGTTCTCATGGGCAATTGTAATGGTTTGTCGATGGGCTTCCTCAATTTCCTTTGCCTTTTCTTTTTCAGCTTCCAGTGTGGCTTTCAATTTCTTTATCTCTGCCTCACAGTGGTTAATATAATCTTGCTGTTGTTGGAGGAGATTCTTGGGTTCAAACTTGACTAGTTCCTCCAGTGCTACAGGGGTCTTTTTATTGAAGTAGTAGATGCTGCACATCCCACACGAGGTGAGCTCACACAGCGGGCAATGTCGCCTGTGCCTTTGTTGTGAGATTCTTTTACAGCAGTTGCACCTTTCTAGCCTTGCTGGTAGTTCCTCGTTTATCCTCCAGATGTGGCTGCACTCGGCCTGTTTTTGTGAGACTTGTATTCTTGCTCTGTATCCTGACTCTGGTCCAATCCACCAGGTCCTGCTATCTTCAACAAGAGCAAATATTTTATGGGTGAAGGGGTGTATACCATGTTGTAATTCCTCTACGTCTTCTCCCTCAGAGATTGAGTAGATTGCGTCACTTTGGTTTTCTCCCTCTTGGACAGAGATGATTTCGTAATCCTCTGGAAGGTCTAATTGTTCAAACATTGCAACCCTCTTTATGTTTTTACAGTCGTTAGGACATTCCCTGGCGAAATGTCCTTCCTCACTGCACAAATAGCACTTGCACCTTTTGTTTCTTACCAAGTGCTTTCTTTTTTCTATCCGTGCATGTGATGAGTGGGGCTTGCCTTTATATGTTGTTGATCTTCTAACACCGTATTTCCTTTCAGGCTTGTTATAATATCCTGGGATGGGTATTTCACTACAGAATGACAGGTCTTTGAGCGCCCTTTTGAATGCGGCGTCCTTGCATTCTGCTTCCAGGTATTTGTACGAAAATAAGATCCTAGGGATTACCCCGATCGTATTGCCCCTGTATTTGGATTCAAAGGCGTCCTTTATCCTTTTTCCTAACTCTCCGGGCATCTTGGACCATAGTTTTTCAGATAACTCGGGGCTTGTGAATAGCCTTCCCGTTTTTGAGGCTAACCTCATGTAGTCATTCAGGAATTGGATAATATGTTTCAGGCTGTTGCACGAAAGCCTCTCCAGGTCTCTGTAGGCTTCTTCTTGCATCCCGGTTGATCCCTGAAATGGGTCTTCAAGTATGAAGATTGTTCGTAATTGAGATAGGATATTTTGGGTACCTCCTGCTCCGTCGGCGTTTGCCAGTAGTAGTTGGTATTCGTCAGGGTACGCCATCCTCCATTGGATCCAAGCTAGCTTCTCGGATTCACCGAGCAGATTTTCGATAAATTCCATCTTTGCTTGGGAATCTGTGAATCCTTGGAGTGAGACTAAATTCTTAGTTATTGACTCCCATCTCATAAAAACTTCATCAAACATCCCTAATTGTGTAGGGATAATGAACATGGCTCCCTGTTGTTGAAACGCTGAAGGTAGGTTCCATGCTTCAGAAAAATCCCTTTTTTTGAATTTGGCCTGCCTATTATATCCTTCAAAGGTAGGCTTCTGGATGGTTGACTCTATGTTAATGGCGGGGGGGTAGTTTGCTGGCCCCATAGTAGAGTCTGTAGGTGGTCTGTAGTTTGATACGGCAGAGGAGGAATATACTTGTTGGGAGAGTTTTGCTAATTGTGGGTATTCCACTTCCCAATTTTCCTCAAGTCCTGCTGCTATAATTTCCTCTTGAAATTTTTGGGGATATGGCATCTCCCCATCATCTTCTGAAGCGTTAATATCCTGAAAATAAAAATTCAGGTTTTTCCGCAGGCCTTCCGCCTCATTGTCTTTGCTGCTTGCTGTTTGTATTATGACAGCTATTGTGTGGCTCCGGATTTCTTCCTCATCGCTGAACGTCTCGTCATCAGCAGTATTGTAGTTGATTCGGCTTGATGTAGATGCAGCTTTGTAATTGTCAAAGCTGATAGATATCCTTCCATCTAATAAGTTTCGGCTTTGTGCTTCTGAAGGCTGCATTGGTATTGAGACTTGGGTTGGTCGGATGACCCAGTCTCTTCCTTGTATGTCTGCTGTAGAGTACCTCCTCCCTGGTAGTGCCCTTACACCGTGGCTGGTGAGGTAGTCCACTACCCCTGATACTTCGTACGCAAAGGCAACATTCGGGGTATTTGAAAGTCGCCCCACCATTCCTCTGGTGACAAGCAAATTAGCTTCACCATTTCGCCATGTGTCATATCCTCTGGTGAGGATTGATAGTTGAATATTACGGTAAAAGTCCCCTATTGTCATCATGATGTCGGGGATTACGTAGACCAGCTGACTCCCTCGAGTCAAGTCTACTTCCATGGTGGCAATGATGGACCGATCATCCATCCATCTGTTATCCCTGAACACTAGTAGTGCTAGTGTCCCTTCTTCCTGTCGATGCAGGGTTTGTAGCCGTACTTGGAGTGTTCCCAGGTGGATATATTGCATTCCACTCCTCTGAAGCCTTTCGTAACTTTCCTCTATGATGAAGGGTCTATCCTCCTGGTTATTTGTAACCAGCATGGCTTCTTCAGATCTGTGAACGTATACCCTGTGATGGGCATCGTCCCTTCTTGAGTGGTATAGCACTTCAGTTGGTGCTATAGTAGATCTTTCACGCATAGATAACCTTAGTTGTGCCTGAGGGTCTATTTGTTGTTCTAGGACATGTTGGGTGGAGGTTGAACCTCCAAATAATCTTTGTCCTGCACGTCTTATCGCCTGGCGAGCGTTAAAGATCCTACGTTGATTTCTTCTGTAATCTCGGATTTGATCTTCGATCAAGGGGGCAGATGTGGAGACTTCTTGAGTTCTGGTCGTCATCTCTGGACTTGTTTCAGGATTTGTATAGGATCTTTGAACACCAAAATTTTTCCTTTTGCCTCTTTAGGTCTTTCTGAGGGACCTAGGCTTAAGTTTGAAAGCTTTGCTATCAAATCTTCTGGGATGCTCTGGGGTGGTTTTGTCTTAGCTTGCTGAAGCTTCCTTATAGCTTGTAATTCTGTTCGTATCCCCTTTATATCCTCAGCGATCTATGTGAGGAGTTGGATTTGTGTGTTGTACTGTTTAATCACAGCTGCTTGGTGGCTAAGGGTTCCCGGGTAGTCGTTCGTTTTGAGAAATCCTAAGGATGGGGGATCAATAGGTTCTGTGGCCTTGAGGGCTTCTTCGTAGGATTCGGTGTTTTTGGAGAACAGATAGTTTATCCAAAAATTTGTTTTTCTATCCTTGATAGAAGTTGTTCAACCCTCTGCAGCTTTTGATTTAGGCTTTGAGTTAGTCTGAGAGCCTCTTCCTCCACAAGTTTTGGTTGCCTGGAAATTTCTGCAACTAAATCATGCACTTCTTGTTTCGTAAGGGGTCTATTTTCAGAGTGTAAGGCAGTGAGAGTTTTTATGGAGTGCTTGAGTCCTTTGATTTCCCTTTCCAGATTCTGATTTTTCTCAATAATGATCTTGAAGTTTTTTAAATTGACTTTACTAGATAGACAGGTTCTATCGTAAATAATCGCAAGATTATGGGCTAGCTCTTTCCTGGTGGGGCTATGGGTTTCAGCAAGGTCAAGGTAGTCAAGCTTTGAAGTGTGAGAACTAGTGTACCATTGCTGTATGGCTTCTTCCCATTTTTCAGACATGTGCTTTTAGACTTTCATAACCTGGTTTTCTTTATCCTTTCTAGATTTTAGTCGTCTCACCTTATCGGTGTTCCTTCGGGACTTCCTGCCCTTTTCAAACCTTACGTCTTTTGATCGACTTACTTCTAGATCGGATACTTCATTCAAGGTTATTTAAGACTTCAAGTCCAGTGGATTTATTAGGTCTAGCCTCTGTATTCTGGCTCTGATACCATTAACAGGATCGGTTTTAAAAGGAACAAAAGGAATACTTAGAAAAGGAACAAAAGGAATACTTAGAAAATGAATACTAAAACATTAACACAAAACAGGAACATAATCGGTTTTAAAAGGACATAATCGGTTTTAAAAGGAACAAAATGAATACTTAAACATACATTCTAAGTTTAAGACTTCAAGTCCAGTGGATTTATTAGGTCTAGCCTCTGTATTCAAGCTCTAATACCATTAACAGGATCGGTTTGAAAAGGAACAAAAGGAATACTTAGAAAAGGAATACTTAAACATTAACACAAAACAGGAACATAATCGGTTTTAAAAGGAACAAAAGGAATACTTAGATAGCATTAACAGGATCGGTTTTAAAAGGAACAAAAGGAATACTTAGAAAAGGAATACTTAAACATTAACACAAAACAGGAACATAATCGGTTTTAAAAGGAACAAAAGGAATACTTAGACATACATTCTAAGAACTGATATGTATAAGGAACTTAGGAAAATAAAAGGATTCTTACAAAGATCGGGGGGAATTTGAGCTCAAGTAGAACTTCAGTGTTCGACTGCCTGTCCTGCAAGAGAACTACTAAGAGGTTTATATAGAAGAGGCGGATAGAACCGGGTACTCATTGGGCCCCATCGCGTTCTTCTCGCTTTCTCTTTTATATTCCCTCTGGTACAATTATTTAAATTTTGAGCGGCTCCCCGAGGCACAGCTCAAAAGTGCTACTGAGTAGTGAAGGTATGCTCTATACTGCGTGCCAGCTTATTTTGTTGGGCGGCTCCCCGAGGCTCAACCCGTGATTATCTAACTTATTGCATTAGGTGGTGGTGTTTTGCATGATTTCAGCATAGTTAGGGGTCCACCGTGTCCCTAGATGCTGAAGTTTGGCGTCCTTTGGGCGGTGTCTTTTGTAAGCGCCAGGGCTCTTTCCAGCTGTTGTTGTTGCTGGAGGACAGCTGGTAGCCAGTCTTTATACCAGTTGTCTTTTCCTGAGCTTCGCCGCCGGTACTCTTCCACTTTGAGTGAGTGGATGTCTCTGTATTGTTGTAAGGCATTGATTGCTTTTCTACTGCCTTCTGCTGTAAGATTCCGAGCGTTTTTGTGGAGTCTTCATCATTAAGTAACCTTTTCTTTCCTTTTTGAAGGCAGGTGAGCTCATCAGTGTACTGGAATAGGAGGCTATTATTTTGCAGGCTATTTGATTCAGAAAGGCTTCCGCCTTTGGGTTGGGCTTGGCCTTGAGTTCTTGGGTTGCTTCCGCCAATAGTGATAGTTGGTCCTTTTGTTCTTCCTTCTATCCTGCATTTAAAAGAATATTGATTAATCTGGATAAGGAGTCGGCGAGGATGTTACTTGTTCCTTCAATGTGTTCAAATTGGACTTCAACCCCACTTCCGGTGATATAATCAATGAATGTCATCCATCGGACTCTTGACGGTTTATTTTGAGCTGATTTGTTGAAAAAGCTGATTATGGCTTGACAGTCCGTTCTTATCAGGATCTCTCTTTTGTCCAGATAGTAGATCTTTAGGGCTTCAAGGGTTTTCAGGACTGCGTATAATTCTGCATCAATAGCTGATTTGATGGGGCTGAATTTTCCGCTAGCATAGGCGCAGATTCTTTCTGTGCTCCTTGGGTCACCTTTCTTATTTTTCCATTTACACACTCCTCCCCATCCTTCCATGCATCCATCAACTTCTAGGATTATATAGCAATCTGGGGGTGGTACTTCTAGATCAGGAAGCTGTTGGACTTTGCTTTTGACTTCCTTGATAAGCTTCCAATCCTATTCATTGAGTCTCTTTTCTCCTGTTGGGCTTGTTTTCGAGTAGAGAGGCCCTAGGAGTTTACCGAGATTTGGAATGTAATTCCTTGCATAGTTTAGAATCCCCAGCCAAGACCTTAAACCCCTTTTGGTTGTAAGGTCTTCTTCTTTGAACTCAGTAATTTTTTTTACTATGTGGGGCTGCAGCTTAATCCTTGAGTTTCCTAATACTGCCCCTAGGAATTCTATTTCTTTGACTGCAATCTTCATTTTTGTCGGGCTCACTACTAATCCATTTTTTTGACAGATTTCTAGCATTTTATGAAGATGCTTAGCATGGTCCTTTGTATTTTCAGAGAATACTAGGATGTCGTCTATATAGACTGCTATAAATTGTTCCGTACCTTTAAAGCAAGCATCCATCTTTCTCTGAAATATTGCAGGGGCATTTTTGAGCCCAAATGGCATTGCCAGCCATTCATATAGTCCATCTGGTACCCAGAAAGCCGTCCATTCTATGGAGTCCGGGTGCATTGCCACCTGATGGAATCTAGATTTTAGGTCAAACTTGGAGTATATCTTGCTGTTGCTGACCTTTCTTAGTATGGTGTTTATCCCTGGCAAGCTGTACTGGTCTTTTTCAGTGAGGTCATTTAGTCTTCTGTAGTTAAAGACCATTCTCTCCTTTCCCCTTCTTTCCTGGCCAGTGACTGGGTCTACTGTTGTGCCAGAGTTGACTATGATTGTTGTTGTCCTGTGCCTGCTCTTACTTGGTCTGATCAAACCGATGTCCGGAAGTGCTTTGACATGTCTAGAGAAGGATTCTTTGGCCTGAGGTGTGAGGTGCTTTAATGGCTTGTCCTCTATTGTAAGGTTTTGGTTTTTGATCTCCAGTTCACACATCAACCCATTTTTCTTCCAGTGTTGAAGAGGATTTTCACCAATGTACCCTTGGGCCTTTAATTTTTCGATTAGGCTTCCAAACTGTGCTCTGAGTTTGTCTTCGTCCTTTTGAGGTTCAGTTGAGTATAGAACCAGCTCCTGAATTTGAATGTAGTCTTCTTCTTCTAGTTCTAGTTCTTCTATAGCAGCTGTAACTGGAACATATGGGAGGGTGTTAATAGTAGTCAGGTTCTTATAGAAGGTTACCATATTTCCTTCAATTCTGACTCCTCCTTGCATGGCGCGGATGAAATTGCACCCGATTATCATCTGTATGTCATCCCCTAATTTCATAGGGAACGCATAAGTGTATGGGATTCTGAAGGAGTTGTCACCTATCACCATCCTTCCTCCTTTTAATTTCTTATCTGCTGTTGTCTTTGATGTAATCCCGCTGAAATGTACCAGGTAGGGATTCTTTTCCAGTGCTTCCTTTGGTATCGCGCCTTCATCTATGCAGCATGTGGTAGCTCCTGTGTCCAGAATGGCATTTACTTTGATTATAGGAATATTGGGTATTTCAAGTTGTACCTTTAGGTTGAACATCATATTCTTTGCTTTTTCTGGTTTGGCGCCTTCTTTTGTCTCAACTGATAGTATCTGCTGTTTTTCCTCCATCAGTAAGACATAGGTGCTTTCCTTTTCTTTTTGTTTTAGGAGATTGATCTCCTTTTGTAAGTCTGCCCTTTCCATGCGGAGTCTATCAAGTTCCATATTTTCTTGTTCCAGCTCTTGGTATTTCCTTTTCAGTTCTTCTACTTCATGTTTTAGCTGGATGTTCTCATGGGCAATTGTAATGGTTTGTCGATGGGCTTCCTCAATTTCCTTTGCCTTTTCTTTTTCAGCTTCCAGTGTGGCTTTCAATTTCTTTATCTCTGCCTCACAGTGGTTAATATAATCTTGCTGTTGTTGGAGGAGATTCTTGGGTTCAAACTTGACTAGTTCCTCCAGTGCTACAGGGGTCTTTTTATTGAAGTAGTAGATGCTGCACATCCCACACGAGGTGAGCTCACACAGCGGGCAATGTCGCCTGTGCCTTTGTTGTGAGATTCTTTTACAGCAGTTGCACCTTTCTAGCCTTGCTGGTAGTTCCTCGTTTATCCTCCAGATGTGGCTGCACTCGGCCTGTTTTTGTGAGACTTGTATTCTTGCTCTGTATCCTGACTCTGGTCCAATCCACCAGGTCCTGCTATCTTCAACAAGAGCAAATATTTTATGGGTGAAGGGGTGTATACCATGTTGTAATTCCTCTACGTCTTCTCCCTCAGAGATTGAGTAGATTGCGTCACTTTGGTTTTCTCCCTCTTGGACAGAGATGATTTCGTAATCCTCTGGAAGGTCTAATTGTTCAAACATTGCAACCCTCTTTATGTTTTTACAGTCGTTAGGACATTCCCTGGCGAAATGTCCTTCCTCACTGCACAAATAGCACTTGCACCTTTTGTTTCTTACCAAGTGCTTTCTTTTTTCTATCCGTGCATGTGATGAGTGGGGCTTGCCTTTATATGTTGTTGATCTTCTAACACCGTATTTCCTTTCAGGCTTGTTATAATATCCTGGGATGGGTATTTCACTACAGAATGACAGGTCTTTGAGCGCCCTTTTGAATGCGGCGTCCTTGCATTCTGCTTCCAGGTATTTGTACGAAAATAAGATCCTAGGGATTACCCCGATCGTATTGCCCCTGTATTTGGATTCAAAGGCGTCCTTTATCCTTTTTCCTAACTCTCCGGGCATCTTGGACCATAGTTTTTCAGATAACTCGGGGCTTGTGAATAGCCTTCCCGTTTTTGAGGCTAACCTCATGTAGTCATTCAGGAATTGGATAATATGTTTCAGGCTGTTGCACGAAAGCCTCTCCAGGTCTCTGTAGGCTTCTTCTTGCATCCCGGTTGATCCCTGAAATGGGTCTTCAAGTATGAAGATTGTTCGTAATTGAGATAGGATATTTTGGGTACCTCCTGCTCCGTCGGCGTTTGCCAGTAGTAGTTGGTATTCGTCAGGGTACGCCATCCTCCATTGGATCCAAGCTAGCTTCTCGGATTCACCGAGCAGATTTTCGATAAATTCCATCTTTGCTTGGGAATCTGTGAATCCATGGAGTGAGACTAAATTCTTAGTTATTGACTCCCATCTCATAAAAACTTCATCAAACATCCCTAATTGTGTAGGGATAATGAACATGGCTCCCTGTTGTTGAAACGCTGAAGGTAGGTTCCATGCTTCAGAAAAATCCCTTTTTTTGAATTTGGCCTGCCTATTATATCCTTCAAAGGTAGGCTTCTGGATGGTTGACTCTATGTTAATGGCGGGGGGCTAGTTTGCTGGCCCCATAGTAGAGTCTGTAGGTGGTCTGTAGTTTGATACGGCAGAGGAGGAATATACTTGTTGGGAGAGTTTTGCTAATTGTGGGTATTCCACTTCCCAATTTTCCTCAAGTCCTGCTGCTATAATTTCCTCTTGAAATTTTTGGGGATATGGCATCTCCCCATCATCTTCTGAAGCGTTAATATCCTGAAAATAAAAATTCAGGTTTTTCCGCAGGCCTTCCGCCTCATTGTCTTTGCTGCTTGCTGTTTGTATTATGACAGCTATTGTGTGGCTCCGGATTTCTTCCTCATCGCTGAACGTCTCGTCATCAGCAGTATTGTAGTTGATTCGGCTTGATGTAGATGCAGCTTTGTAATTGTCAAAGCTGATAGATATCCTTCCATCTAATAAGTTTCGGCTTTGTGCTTCTGAAGGCTGCATTGGTATTGAGACTTGGGTTGGTCGGATGACCCAGTCTCTTCCTTGTATGTCTGCTGTAGAGTACCTCCTCCCTGGTAGTGCCCTTACACCGTGGCTGGTGAGGTAGTCCACCACCCCTGATACTTCGTACGCAAAGGCAACATTCGGGGTATTTGAAAGTCGCCCCACCATTCCTCCGGTGACAAGCAAATTAGCTTCACCATTTCGCCATGTGTCATATCCTCTGGTGAGGATTGATAGTTGAATATTGCGGTAAAAGTCCCCTATTGTCATCATGATGTCGGGGATTACGTAGACCAGCTGACTCCCTCGAGTCAAGTCTACTTCCATGGTGGCAATGATGGACCGATCATCCATCCATCTGTTATCCCTGAACACTAGTAGTGCTAGTGTCCCTTCTTCCTGTCGATGCAGGGTTTGTAGCCGTACTTGGAGTGTTCCCAGGTGGATATATTGCATTCCACTCCTCTGAAGCCTTTCGTAACTTTCCTCTATGATGAAGGGTCTATCCTCCTGGATATTTGTAACCAGCATGGCTTCTTCAGATCTGTGAACGTATACCCTGTGATGGGCATCGTCCCTTCTTGAGTGGTATAGCACTTCAGTTGGTGCTATAGTAGATCTTTCACGCATAGATCCTTAGTTGTGCCTGAGGGTCTATTTGTTGTTCTAGGACATGTTGGGTGGAGGTTGAACCTCCAAATAATCTTTGTCCTGCACGTCTTATCGCCTGGCGAGCGTTAAAGATCCTACGTTGATTTCTTCTGTAATCTCGGATTTGATCTTCGATCAAGGGGGCAGATGTGGAGACTTCTTGAGTTCTGGTCGTCATCTCTGGACTTGTTTCAGGATTTGTATAGGATCTTTGAACACCAAAATTTTTCCTTTTGCCTCTTTAGGTCTTTCTGAGGGACCTAGGCTTAAGTTTGAAAGCTTTGCTATCAAATCTTCTGGGATGCTCTGGGGTGGTTTTGTCTTAGCTTGCTGAAGCTTCCTTATAGCTTGTAATTCTGTTCGTATCCCCTTTATATCCTCAGCGATCTATGTGAGGAGTTGGATTTGTGTGTTGTGCTGTTTAATCACAGCTGCTTGGTGGCTAAGGGTTCCCGGGTAGTCGTTCGTTTTGAGAAATCCTAAGGATGGGGGATCAATAGGTTCTGTGGCCTTGAGGGCTTCTTCGTAGGATTCGGTGTTTTTGGAGAACAGATAGTTCATCCAAAAATTTGTTTTTCTATCCTTGATAGAAGTTGTTCAACCCTCTGCAGCTTTTGATTTAGGCTTTGAGTTAGTCTGAGAGCCTCTTCCTCCACAAGTTTTGGTTGCCTGGAAATTTCTGCAACTAAATCATGCACTTCTTGTTTCGTAAGGGGTCTATTTTCAGAGTATAAGGCAGTGAGAGTTTTTATGGAGTGCTTGAGTCCTTTGATTTCCCTTTCCAGATTCTGATTTTTCTCAATAATGATCTTGAAGTTTTTTAAATTGACTTTACTAGATAGACAGGTTCTATCGTAAATAATCGCAAGATTATGGGCTAGCTCTTTCCTGGTGGGGCTATGGGTTTCAGCAAGGTCAAGGTAGTCAAGCTTTGAAGTGTGAGAACTAGTGTACCATTGCTGTATGGCTTCTTCCCATTTTTCAGACATGTGCTTTTAGACTTTCATAACCTGGTTTTCTTTATCCTTTCTAGATTTTAGTCGTCTCACCTTATCGGTGTTCCTTCGGGACTTCCTGCCCTTTTGAAACCTTATGTCTTTTGATCGACTTACTTCTAGATCGGATACTTCATTCAAGGTTATTTAAGACTTCAAGTCCAGTGGATTTATTAGGTCTAGCCTCTGTATTCTGGCTCTGATACCATTAACAGGATCGGTTTTAAAAGGAACAAAAGGAATACTTAGAAAAGGAACAAAAGGAATACTTAGAAAAGGAATACTTAAACATTAACACAAAACAGGAACATAATCGGTTTTAAAAGGACATAATCGGTTTTAAAAGGAACAAAATGAATACTTAAACATACATTCTAAGTTTAAGACTTCAAGTCCAGTGGATTTATTAGGTCTAGCCTCTGTATTCAAGCTCTAATACCATTAACAGGATCGGTTTTAAAAGGAACAAAAGGAATACTTAGAAAAGGAATACTTAAACATTAACACAAAACAGGAATATAATCGGTTTTAAAAGGAACAAAAGGAATACTTAGATAGCATTAACAGGATCGGTTTTAAAAGGAACAAAAGGAATACTTAGAAAAGGAATACGTAAACATTAACACAAAACAGGAACATAATCGGTTTTAAAAGGAACAAAAGGAATACTTAGACATACATTCTAAGAACTGATATGTATAAGGAACTTAGGAAAATAAAAGGATTCTTACAAAGATCGGGGGGAATTTGAGCTCAAGTAGAACTTCAGTGTTCGACTGCCTGTCCTGCAAGAGAACTACTAAGAGGTTTATATAGAAGAGGCGGATAGAACCGGGTACTCATTGGGCCCCATCGCGTTCTTCTCGCTTTCTCTTTTATATTCCCTCTGGTACAATTATTTAAATTTTGAGCGGCTCCCCGAGGCACAGCTCAAAAGTGCTACTGAGTAGTGAAGGTATGCTCTATACTGCGTGCCAGCTTATTTTGTTGGGCGGCTCCCCGAGGCTCAACCCGTGATTATCTAACTTATTGCATTAGGTGGTGGTGTTTTGCATGATTTCAGCATAGTTAGGGGTCCACCGTGTCCCTAGATGCTGAAGTTTGGCGTCCTTTGGGCGGTGTCTTTTGTAAGCGCCAGGGCTCTTTCCAGCTGTTGTTGTTGCTGGAGGACAGCTGGTAGCCAGTCTTTATACCAGTTGTCTTTTCCTGAGCTTCGCCGCCGGTACTCTTCCACTTTGAGTGAGTGGATGTCTCTGTATTGTTGTAAGGCATTGATTGCTTGTTCTACTGCCTTCTGCTGTAAGATTCCGAGCGTTTTTGTGGAGTCTTCATCATTAAGTAACCTTTTCTTTCCTTTTTGAAGGCAGGTGAGCTCATCAGTGTACTGGAATAGGAGGCTATTATTTTGCAGGCTATTTGATTCAGAAAGGCTTCCGCCTTTGGGTTGGGCTTGGCCTTGAGTTCTTGGGTTGCTTCCGCCAATAGTGATAGTTGGTCCTTTTGTTCTTCCTTCTATCCTGCATTTAAAAGAATATTGATTAATCTGGATAAGGAGTCGGCGAGGATGTTACTTGTTCCTTCAATGTGTTCAAATTGGACTTCAACCCCACTTCCGGTGATATAATCAATGAATGTCATCCATCGGACTCTTGACGGTTTATTTTGAGCTGATTTGTTGAAAAAGCTGATTATGGCTTGACAGTCCGTTCTTATCAGGATCTCTCTTTTGTCCAGATAGTAGATCTTTAGGGCTTCAAGGGTTTTCAGGACTGCGTATAATTCTGCATCAATAGCTGATTTGATGGGGCTGAATTTTCCGCTAGCATAGGCGCAGATTCTTTCTGTGCTCCTTGGGTCTCCTTTCTTATTTTTCCATTTACACACTCCTCCCCATCCTTCCATGCATCCATCAACTTCTAGGATTATATAGCAATCTGGGGGTGGTACTTCTAGATCAGGAAGCTGTTGGACTTTGCTTTTGACTTCCTTGATAAGCTTCCAATCCTGTTCATTGAGTCTCTTTTCTCCTGTTGGGCTTGTTTTCGAGTAGAGAGGCCCTAGGAGTTTACCGAGATTTGGAATGTAATTCCTTGCATAGTTTAGAATCCCCAGCCAAGACCTTAAACCCCTTTTGGTTGTAAGGTCTTCTTCTTTGAACTCAGTAATTTTTTTTACTATGTGGGGCTGCAGCTTAATCCTTGAGTTTCCTAATACTGCCCCTAGGAATTCTATTTCTTTGACTGCAATCTTCATTTTTGTCGGGCTCAGTACTAATCCATTTTTTTGACAGATTTCTAGCATTTTATGAAGATGCTTAGCATGGTCCTTTGTATTTTCAGAGAATACTAGGATGTCGTCTATATAGACTGCTATAAATTGTTCCGTACCTTTGAAGCAGGCATCCATCTTTCTCTGAAATATTGCAGGGGCATTTTTGAGCCCAAATGGCATTGCCAGCCATTCATATAGTCCATCTGGTACCCAGAAAGCCGTCCATATTATGGAGTCCGGGTGCATTGCCACCTGATGGAATCCAGATTTTAGGTCAAACTTGGAGTATATCTTGCTGTTGCTGACCTTTCTTAGTATGGTGTTTATCCCTGGCAAGCTGTACTGGTCTTTTTCAGTGAGGTCATTTAGTCTTCTGTAGTTAAAGACCATTCTCTCCTTTCCCCTTCTTTCCTGGCCAGTGACTGGGTCTACTGTTGTGCCAGAGTTGACTATGATTGCTGTTGTCCTGTGCCTGCTCTTACTTGGTCTGATCACACCGATGTCCAGAAGTGCTTTGACATGTCTAGAGAAGGATTCTTTGGCCTGAGGTGTGAGGTGCTTTAATGGCTTGTCCTCTATTGTAAGGTTTGGGTTTTTGATCTCCAGTTCACACATCAACCCATTTTTCTTCCAGTATTGAAGAGGATTTTCACCAATGTACCCTTGGGCCTTTAATTTTTCGATTAGGCTTCCAAACTGTGCTCTGAGTTTGTCTTCGTCCTTTTGAGGTTCAACTGAGTATAGAACCAGCTCCTGAATTTGAATGTAGTCTTCTTCTTCTAGTTCTAGTTCTTCTATAGCAGCTGTAACTGGAACATATGAGAGGGTGTTAATAGTAGTCAGGTTCTTATAGAAGGTTACCATATTTCCTTCAATTCTGACTCCTCCTTGCATGGTGCGGATGAAATTGCACCCGATTATCATCTGTATGTCATCCCCTAATTTCATAGGGAACGCATAAGTGTATGGGATTCTGACGGAGTTGTCACCTATCACCATCCTTCCTCCTTTTAATTTCTTATCTTCTGTTGTCTTTGATGTAATCCCGCTGAAATGTACCAGGTAGGGATTCTTTTCCAGTGCTTCCTTTGGTATCGCGCCTTCATCTATGCAGCATGTGGTAGCTCCTGTGTCCAGAATGGCATTTACTTTGATTATAGGAATATTGGGTATTTCAAGTTGTACCTTTAGGTTGAACAGCATATTCTTTGCTTTTTCTGGTTTAGCGCCTTCTTTTGTCTCAACTGATAGTATCTGCTGTTTTTCCTCCATCACTAAGAGATAGGTGCTTTCCTTTTCTTTTTGTTTTAGGAGATTGATCTCCTTTTGTAAGTCTGCCCTTTCCATGCGGAGTCTATCAAGTTCCATATTTTCTTGTTCCAGCTCTTGGTATTTCCTTTTCAGTTCTTCTACTTCATGTTTTAGCTGGAGGTTCTCCTGGGCAATTGTAATGGTTTGTCGATGGGCTTCCTCAATTTCCTTTGCCTTTTCTTTTTCAGCTTCCAGTGTGGCTTTCAATTTCTTTATCTCTGCCTCACAGTGGTTAATATAATCCTGCTGTTGTTGGAGGAGATTCTTGGGTTCAAACTTGACTAGTTCCTCCAGTGCTACAGGGGTCTTTTTATTGAAGTAGTAGATGCTACACATCCCACACGAGGTGAGCTCACACAGTGGGCAATGTCGCCTGTGCCTTTGTTGTGAGATTCTTTTACAGCAGTTGCACCTTTCTAGCCTTGCTGGTAGTTCCTCGTTTATCCTCCAGATGTGGCTGCACTCGGCCTGTTTTTGTGAGACGTGTATTCTTGCTCTGTATCCTGACTCTGGTCCAATCCACCAGGTCCTGCTATCTTTAACAAGAGCAAATATTTTATGGGTGAAGAAGTGTATACCATGTTGTAATTCCTCTACGTCTTCTCCCTCAGAGATTGAGTAGATTGCGTCACTTTGTTTTTCTCCCTCTTGGACAGAGATGATTTCGTAATCCTCTAGAAGGTCTAATTGTTCAAACATTGCAACCCTCTTTATGTTTTTACAGTCGTTAGGACATTCCCTAGCGAAATGTCCTTCCTCACCGCACAAATAGCACTTGCACCTTTTGTTTCTTACCAAGTGCTTTCTTTTTTCTATCCGTGCATGTGATGAGTGGGGCTTGCCTTTATATGTTGTTGATCTTCTAACACCGTATTTCCTTTCAGGCTTGTTATAATATCCTAGGATGGGTATTTCACTACAGAATGACAGGTCTTTGGGCGCCCTTTTGAATGCGACGTCCTTGCATTCTGCTTCCAGGTATTTGTACGAAAATAAGATCCTAGGGATTACCCCGATCGTATTGCCCCTGTATTTGGATTCAAAGGCGTCCTTTATCCTTTTTCCTAATTCTCCGGGCATCTTGGACCATAGTTTTTCAGATAACTCGGGGCTTGTGAATAGCCTTCCCGTTTTTGAGGCTAACCTCATGTAGTCATTCAGGAATTGGATAATATGTTTCAGGCTGTTGCACGAAAGCCTCTCCAGGTCTCTGTAGGCTTCTTCTTGCATCCCGGTTGATCCCTGAAATGGGTCTTCAAGTATGAAGATTGTTCGTAATTGAGATAGGATATTTTGGGTACCTCCTGCTCCGTCGGCGTTTGCCAGTAGTAGTTGGTATTCGTCAGGGTACGCCATCCTCCATTGGATCCAAGCTAGCTTCTCGGATTCACCGAGCAGATTTTCGATAAATTCCATCTTTGCTTGGGAATCTGTGAATCCTTGGAGTGAGACTAAATTCTTAGTTATTGACTCCCATCTCATAAAAACTTCATCAAACATCCCTAATTGTGTAGGGATAATGAACATGGCTCCCTGTTGTTGAAACGCTGAGGGTAGGTTCCATGCTTTAGAAAAATCCCTTTTTTTGAATTTGGCCTGCCTATTATATCCTTCAAAGGTAGGCTTCTGGATGGTTGACTCTATGTTAATGGCGGGGGGCTAGTTTGCTGGCCCCATAGTAGAGTCTGTAGGTGGTCTGTAGTTTGATACGGCAGAGGAGGAATATACTTGTTGGGAGAGTTTTGCTAATTGTGGGTATTCCACTTCCCAATTTTCCTCAAGTCCTGCTGCTATAATTTCCTCTTGAAATTTTTGGGGATATGGCATCTCCCCATCATCTTCTGAAGCGTTAATATCCTGAAAATAAAAATTCAGGTTTTTCCGCAGGCCTTCCGCCTCATTGTCTTTGCTGCTTGCTGTTTGTATTATGACAGCTATTGTGTGGCTCCGGATTTCTTCCTCATCGCTGAACGTCTCGTCATCAGCAGTATTGTAGTTGATTCGGCTTGATGTAGATGCAGCTTTGTAATTGTCAAAGCTGATAGATATCCTTCCATCTAATAAGTTTCGGCTTTGTGCTTCTGAAGGCTGCATTGGTATTGAGACTTGGGTTGGTCGGATGACCCAGTCTCTTCCTTGTATGTCTGCTGTAGAGTACCTCCTCCCTGGTAGTGCCCTTACACCGTGGCTGGTGAGGTAGTCCACCACCCCTGATACTTCGTACGCAAAGGCAACATTCGGGGTATTTGAAAGTCGCCCCACCATTCCTCCGGTGACAAGCAAATTAGCTTCACCATTTCGCCATGTGTCATATCCTCTGGTGAGGATTGATAGTTGAATATTGCGGTAAAAGTCCCCTATTGTCATCATGATGTCGGGGATTACGTAGACCAGCTGACTCCCTCGAGTCAAGTCTACTTCCATGGTGGCAATGATGGACCGATCATCCATCCATCTGTTATCCCTGAACACTAGTAGTGCTAGTGTCCCTTCTTCCTGTCGATGCAGGGTTTGTAGCCGTACTTGGAGTGTTCCCAGGTGGATATATTGCATTCCACTCCTCTGAAGCCTTTCGTAACTTTCCTCTATGATGAAGGGTCTATCCTCCTGGTTATTTGTAACCAGCATGGCTTCTTCAGATCTGTGAACGTATACCCTGTGATGGGCATCGTCCCTTCTTGAGTGGTATAGCACTTCAGCTGGTGCTATAGTAGATCTTTCATGCATAGATAACCTTAGTTGTGCCTGAGGGTCTATTTGTTGTTCTAGGACATGTTGGGTGGAGGTTGAACCTCCAAATAATCTTTGTCCTGCACGTCTTGTCGCTTGGCGAGCGTTAAAGATCCTACGTTGATTTCTTCTGTAATCTCGGATTTGATCTTCGATCAAGGGGGCAGATGTGGAGACTTCTTGAGTTCTGGTCGTCATCTCTGGACTTGTTTCAGGATTTGTATAGGATCTTTGAACACCAAAATTTTTCCTTTTGCCTCTTTAGGTCTTTCTAAGGGACCTAGGCTTAAGTTGGAAAGCTTTGCTATCAAATCTTCTGGGATGCTCTGGGGTGGTTCTGTCTTAGCTTGCTGAAGGTTCCTTATAGCTTGTAATTCTGTTCGTATCCCCTTTATATCCTCAGCGATCTGTGTGAGGAGTTGGATTTGTGTGTTGTGCTGTTTAATCACAGCACTACATAATCGCTACTCAAACCCGCAAACGATGAAAATTGGAGGCCTTCTCAAACAACAACCAATCACTGTTCTCATCGACACGGGCAGTACTACTAACTTTCTAAATAGTAAGCTTGCTGTTCGGATATCATTACCTATCGAGAATCGCTGCAGGTTTGATGTTAAGGTCACCGACGGATGGATTTTGAATTGTGATCATAGGCGCTTGCAGGAGAAACTATTGCTGCAGGACCAAGAGATAATTGCAGATTTCTTCGTTCTCCCTCTTAACAATCATGAGGCCATGCTCAGAATTAAATGGTTGACGACATTAGGTGATATTTCTTGGAATTTTATGAAACTAATTATGAAATTTTACAGTAAGGAGAAACAGGTGACATTGCACGGGAAACGTGGGGGCGGCATAACAACGATTTGCACACAACAAATGGAGAATGTTTTGCATAAAGCATGCAGTGGCTTTTTGGTACAACTTGAGCAGCAAACTAAGGGAGAGCCAATAGAATTTGAAGATCCAAATTTACTTCCTTTGCTTGCTGAATTTTCAAATATATTTGACGAACCGCGCAACCTACCTCTTACCTGTCGGCATGATCATTGTATAATGATTCTTCCAGGCAAATCTTCAGCAAATGCTCAGCCATATCAGTATCCACATCTCCAAAAGGATGAAATAGAAAGGATTATAAAAGAGATGCTCGAAACAAGAGTTATTCGGCCAAGTTGCAACCTCTACTCTTTGCCGGTGCTACTTGTACGCAAGAAGGACGGAACAAGGCGAATATGTGTTGATTACCGAGCTCTCAATGGCATAATCATCAAGGACAAATACTTTATTCCAATAGTAGATGAATTGCTAGATGAAAGGGAGCACAAATCTTTACAAAGCTGGACCTTTGATCCAGGTATCATCAAATACGAGCATGCGAAGAAGACATACGGAAAACCACCTTTTGAACACACAACAACCACGAATTTTTGCTTTCTTCAACAAAAGGTGGAATATCTTGGGCATATCATATCAGAGGAAGGTGTGGCAGTGGACCCCTTCAAAATTGGAGCAATGCAAAACTGGCCGACCTCGAGAAACATAAAATTGCTACATGGCTTTCTAGGTTTAACAGGCTACTACCGCAAGTTCGTGAAAAACTATGGAAAGATCAGTGCACCACTTACTTCCTTACTAGAAAAAGATGTCTTCCAATGGTTGGACAGAGCCTCCGCTGCCTTCGACAAACTTAAGGCAGCCATGACGACGACGCCGGTGCTAACACTACCAGATTTCAACCGACCCTTCATTATTGAGGCCGACACATCTGGAGTCAGAATTGGAGCCATTCTCATGCAAGATGGTCGACCACTCGCATACACTAGCAAGGCATTATCTCCCTCCGATCAAAATATGTCAACATATGATAAGGAGATGCTCGCCATTGTGCGCGCAGCAACGAGGTGGAGATTGTACTTGATCAGGCGATACTTTCAAATCAAGACCGACCATAAAAGCCTAAAATATCTCTTGGAGCAGAAGATATCTTCCCCCGAGCAGCAAAAATGGGTAACAAAACTTCTTGGATTTGATTTTGAAATAACTGACAAAAAGGGGAAAGAGAATGTTCTTGCAGATGCGCTTTCGCAGCTACCCGAGCAAGTTGAAGTTTCGACCGTTTCACTTCCGACCAGCGACTTCCTTGAGGATATTAAGATGGAATGGCAGGAAGATTCAGATACTAGTAAGATTATAAAAAAATTGGAGGAAGCACCAAGCCCCATGGCTCATTACAATTGGGACTCAAAAGATTTACACTATAAGGGACGCATTGTGCTTGTGACAAATTCTACTTGCATCTTCAATATCAGATTTTGGACAAAGTTATTCTATATGCAGGGTACTAAATTGAAAAGGAGTATGACATATCACCCACAAACCAACAGCCAACCGGAAGTTTTCAACAGGTGCTTGGAGACAGCCCAAAGCCACCCACCAAATATGACTACCCAAAGAGAACTCCAGACCCAACCAAGTGCCATTATTGATCGACGGATCGTGACTCGACGACGATGACCCACTAATGAAGTGCTAATACAGTGGGCGAACCTACCAAAAGAAGATGCCACTTGGGAGAACTATGACGACTTGAAGATCAAATTCCCAGAATTCATGAATCATCAGCCTCGAGGACAAGGCTGATTTGAAGAGGACGGGTCTGTTAGGACTCTAGCTTGGAGAGTCCTAATTGAGAGGGACATTCATGTAAAAATGTTAGGACTCTAGCTAGGAGAGTCCTAATTGAGAGGGACATTATGTTAGGACTCTAGCTAGGAGAGTCCTAATTGTGAGGGGCATTCATGTAGGAGGTTTTTTCTTAGAGAATAATTAGGAGTTGTAAGGGAATAGGAGTCTTGAGTAGGAGTCCTATTAGGAGTTGGTTAGAAGTAAGAGTCTTAAGTAGGAGTCCTATTAGGAGTTAGGGTTTAGAAGCCCTATAAATAGCCATGTATTCCTTCTCTTTTCTTAAGCAATAGATGAATCTTTTCTGCAGCCTTTGAGCAGCAACTTGGAGGGAGGAACCCCTATAGAGTTCCAAGGAGGCCGATCCCCTAAAGAGATCAACCCCAAGTTTAGAATTCTGCAAGGGTTCTAACAGGACATTATTATGACTCTATCTAGGAGAGTCCTAATTGAGAAGGACATTCATATAAAACCTATCTAAGCTGACCCCTATTAAAGAGGTGAAGAGGCCGGCAAGGGTTTGGAGGTGAAGGGCATATAACTCCTAATTCTTCTCTGAGTAGGAGTCCTATTAGGAGTTTTAAGTGGGAGTCTTAATTGAATAGGAGTCTTGAGCAAGAGTCATATTAGGAGTTAGGGTTTAGAAACCCTATAAATAGCCATATATTCATTCTCTTTTGATAAGCAATAGATGAATCTTTTCTGCAGCCTTTGAGCAGCAATTTGGAGGAAGGAAGCCCTATAGAGTTCCAAGGAGGCCGATCCCCTAAAGAGATCAACCCTAAGTTTAGAATCTACAAGGGTTCTATCACCTGGTATTAGAGCAACATTCTTAGTATCTCGATGCCCTTCCATAGCCATCCATCAGCCCTCTATAGTTGCCCAAAGCAATTCGCACAATTGCTTAAAAGATCATCGCCAAATTCTACCGTCATCTCCACCACCGTGGATCATCCTTTGATCTCCATGTGAATTGCAACAGGTTCTAGTTTCCTACCTTACTACTACTGCAATTTAGTTATCCTTATTCAAAAATTAAAAAAAAAATATTTCTATATTGTTGCATAAACTTTTCGTCACAAAGTTTTCAACTTTATGACGAAAGATACATTACAGAATTCTAGCCGCATAGTATAGTCTGTTCGATCTTGCTACTGCATTTTTTCTATCCAAATTTCTACAAAATTTTTATGACAACTTTGACACTTCCTAACAGTAGATTTCCCTTTGGTTTTGTCGAAAAATTCTTCATATAAACTATTGATCCTTTACGTCTAATCTGCTATACTTGAAAATCTGCACTGTAAAATTTCAACCGCATAGCACTGTTTGTTTTATCTTTTTTTTTTTTTGTAAGTAAAAGTAAATTGATTATGTGTAAAGTTTCTACAACTAGCTTTATCTATACAAGTCATAGACAAAGCCAAGTAACTCATAGAGTGCGAATGCGATAGTTATGACTTCATATGCTGTAGACTATAACTACCTGTGGGTACATTATTTGGCATCATTCCCAAGATCTTTAGCTAATAGCAAAATTAAATTTGATAAAAATATCTTTTTCTCTTCGGGTGAAGTGCTCGGTTTTGAGATCATGCTCCATACAGGATCTTGAGTCTCTAATAATCTCTTTCAAGAGCTGAGCATTGTTTGTGTGTTGATATTCAAAGATTCTATTACATCTCTCCTTCCACATCCACCAAATAGCGCATCTGAAAGTAACCTTTGCCAATTGTGTAAGAGGCCCTTTTCTTGAGAAACATTGCATAAGGTCGCCTAGTTCTTGGTGCAAGTTTGGTTGCGGCAGTCTATTGAGTTCAAATCGCTGGAGAATCTCCTTCCATATCCATTTTGTATAATCACAAGCAAAATAGAGGTGGTCAACAGTTTCTTCTTGTTGCAAACAAAGAGAGCATCGGTTAACATGATAGATACCTCTTCTTTTCATATTGTCTATTGTAGGTAGTTTATTGAGAAGGGCCTGCCATGTACATAAGGAGTGTCTTTGTGATCCCGGTCGATCCCATGTCCAACTGCTTGGGACCCACTTGTTATTTCTTTGCCTAATTTGATTCCATGCGGATGTGGCACTAAATTTGCCATTGTCATGAGGCCAAATAAGTGTATCTGATGAGTTGTTCCTGATTGGAATAGCTATGATAGTCGGCCAAAGTGATAACATTTCGGGAGAAATAGGATTAGGGAGACACCAAGTACCGTTAGCAATGAACTCGGAAACCTTCCAATCTTTGGGAGCCCCAAGATCTTTTCGTATTCTGTCGCCATATAATTGAAATATACTCTTCCCATTCACCCAAGGATCGTACCACATATTAGTACTAGTTCCAGAAGAGATTGCATACGAAATATGTTTGATTAGCCAATTCCTTGCCTTTAAAATTCCTTTCCAAGCTGCAGAGTGGTATGTTCTTGTTGAAATTTCCCAGATTGATTCCTTTGAAAGATACCTAGCAGAAACCCATTGTGACCATAAGGAACATTTGTTTTGCAAAAGATCCCACAATTGTTGTACCAGGCATGCTTGATTCCAATCTCTAGTATTTCTCAAGTTTAGCCCCCCTTCATCTTTCGGTTTGCAAATGCTATCCCAATTTACCATATGCATTGCCTTATCATTTGTGCCATTCCAGAAGAAGTTCATTAATAACCGTTCAATATCTTGGAGAAGTCCAGTAGGCAAAAGAAATGCATTACACGAATATATAGAGTAGGAGTGCAATACAGAACGGATGAGTTCGAGTCGTCCTGCTTTTGATAGAAGCCTATTTTTCCAAGAAGAAATTCTATTCTTTATTTTTTGCAGGATAGGCTGACAGTGGGTTTTGTGAATGCCTATGGATATGAGCGGGAGACCCAAATAAGGAACTGGCAGGCTTCCTTCACTAACCCCCAAAGTTTGTGCAATAAAGACCTTATCCTCAACGTAAGGGCTCATATATACTTTACTCTTCGCATGATTTAACTGAAGTCTAGAAACCATACCAAAGTCATTCATAATAGTAGTCAGGTTCTTTACTGAAGTTGGATCATTTAGGAGAAAGATAAGTAAATCATCTGCAAATGTTATATGTGATATATGAATAGAGCCAGCATTGGGTACCTTAATGCTGCCATTTAAGACTGTATGTTCCAACATACAGCTAAGTCCTTCCATCGCAATAGTAAAGAGATACGGAGAGAGTGGATCACCTTGTCGGATGCCATTCGTGCTCCCAAAAAAACCAATAGGTGAGCCATTAAAGAGTATCGAAAACTTTGGAGTTTCCAGGCAAGATTGAATCCAATTAACCCATTGCTGTGGGAAGTTCATATCGAGGAGCATCTTATAGATAAATTTCCTATTAACTGAATCAAAGGCTTTCCGTAAATCAGCTTTAAAACATATTTTTGTCCCTCTTGCTTTTGAATGCAAATCTTTGACCAAGTCATTAGCAAGCAAAATGTTATGATGTATACTTCTCCCTTTAATGAAAGCAGCTTGATTTGGGCTAATGATCTTGTGTATTACCTTTTGCATTCTATTTGCCAATACTTTGGAGATGATCTTGTAAATAAAGTTGCATAATGATATGGGTCGATAGTTCTCTAGTGAATCTGCCCCTGCATTCTTCGGGATTAAAGAAATAAAAGTACAATTCATCTCTCTAAGAATTTGACCTGAAGAGAAAAAATGTTGGCAAGCCTTGATCACATCATTTCCAATAATAGACCAAGCAGTTTGGTAAAATTCAGCTGGAAATCCATCTGGACCTGGGCTTTTGTGCTTTGGTGACTTAAAGACAACACATACAATTTCGTCGTCTGTAATTGGGGCATTGAGGATTGAAATAGCTTCCGAATCAAGTTTTCTAGTCGGCTCCACATGAATGTTATTAGTTTTCCCAGCTTGATTGAGTAAGGAATAAAAAAATTGCTCTGTGTGTGCTTTAACCTCATCTAAATTCTCAATAAGATTATCATCTTTGTCTCTGCATTTGCTGATACGGTTAACAGCCCTTCGAGTAGCAATTGAAGCATAGAAAAATTTAGTATTGGAATCTCCCAGTGTAAGCCAATGCTGTCGAGACTTCTGCTTTGCAAAACTTTCCTCCTGTTTTAAGGCTTGCATGAAGTTATTTCTAGCTTCTGTCTCTTTGTAGATAATATTCTCATCATTTGGCTGAAGTTGCAGCTCATGTTGCAATGACATTAGTTCCTTCCTGCAAAATTGAACTGTGGTGGTAATATTGCCAAAGGTATTTGTATTCCACTCCTTTAGTGCTGCTTTACAGGCTTTGAGCTTTTGACATAAGATGTAAGGGGGGGATCCATGCACGTTAACATTCCAAGCAGATCTGATAACATCAAGAAATTGAGGATGAGTACTCCACATGTTAAAGAATCTAAATGGTTTCTTGCCTCTTGGTGTCGCTTTGTCTGCGTGTATATACATTAAAGAATGGTCAGAAAACAAAGGAGCACCATACTCAAGAAGTGAATCTGGGTAAACTGTTAACCATTCATGATTAATCAAACACCTATCAAGTCGAGCCATTATTTTTCTGTTAGCTGCACCTTGTTTACTCCAGGAGAGCCAATTACCCACATATTTCATATCAAACAAAGCTGCAGTATCAATGTAATCATTAAAACTTTGAAGTTGGCTTTCTGAAAGTTGTCTACCCCCCTCTTTTTCATTTGTGTACCGAACAGTATTAAAGTCTCCAAGAACAATCCAAGGTACATTGAGACAGCCATTTACAATATTAGTCAAGTCAAACCAAAGAGAATTTCTTTCTTGCATACTATTTGAAGCATATATACCAGTGAAATTGAATTGACAGCCATTCTTTTTGTCCTCTACCTTAAGATGAATGAATTGATCAGTAGCAGAAATAAACCAAGCATTAATAGAGTTAGGATGCCATAAGACCCATATTCTACCAAAAGTTTCATTTGAGTCATTGGTAAACAGTTCTGCGTCCGGCCATATTAAATTCTTTTGAGCTTGAACGCGCGATTGTTTAATTTTCGTTTCTACTAGAATAACAATATCACATGCGGCAGACTTGATTATTCTGTTGAGCTCCTGACATTTCTCCGGCTTATTAAGTCCGCGAACATTCCAACATGTTATCTTCATCAGTAATAAAGAAATGAAAAGGTGGTAAGGTATTCATCTTACGACTTTGGATGGGCTGTACCATCCTTTTTCTTATCCTTCGGTTTTGTATTTTCCTCCCGCACAATATCCTTACCTTTTATGGCTTTATTCCTATATTTATCCACTTCATCTACAGCTTGCAGATTTTTAAACTTTAAAATACCTTGAATCATGTGGTCTTGATTGGCAGGGTTTGTTGAAGCACGATAAGATTGTTGCAGCACAATATCCTGGATAATACTTGTTGGAGTAGCCTGGCTAGAGAGGTTTGTTGGGGCATGAGTTTGTTGAGGCAGAATATCCTTGTTGACGATGTTTGTTGTGGCCTGAGTTTGTTGAGGAAGAATATCCTTGCTGGCGAGATTTGTTTGGGCCTGAGTTTGTTGAGTTATTGTGGACGGATCCAATGATATTGGAAGAGATGAGGTTCCTGACTTATGTTTCTCCTGTCCACTAGTACCAAGGGAAACCTCTGTTGTGGAAGGCTCCGACATTATAGGAAGAGATATAGTTTTGGATTTGTCTTTCTGTCCGCGGTGCTGTCCTTGCGAGTCGGAATGCTCAATAGTCTTCGCCACCATCGGTGCTACTGCCATTAGAGAAGACTCGCTTTGTTGCTGAGGTGCTTGACGTGGTCGATAGACCTTTGTGATTTGTTTTGGAGTTTGCTGACAAGCTCCATTTGCATGACCAAAAGATAAGCAGTGCTGACATCGTTGTGGCTTCCAGGAATATGAGACATGTACCTTCCGAGTGTTCCCGTCAAGATCACGATAGAAAACCTCATTTGGAAGATCTTCGTCGGAAGAAACCAGTACACATGCTCGTGCAAATGCTAATCTCGTCTGAGCAGCTGTTGCTTTGTCGATGTAGAGTGGCTGTCCCAGAGTGCTGCATAACTTTGCAATAAAACGTCGACTCCAAAGATGTAGAGGAAGACCTTGAAAGGATACCCATAATGGAATAGACTGTAGGCTATCTAACTCCAAACGGACATCAGGAGACCAGCGTCGTAGAATCATTGGATGGCCGCGAATAGTCCAGAATCCTTCGAGGACCCGTTGTAAATCTTCTTCAGAGTATAGCTTGCAAACAAAGAATCCGTTCTCCAGCATATGAAGATCAAATGACGATATTCCCCATCGAGTTTTGATAAATGATGATAGTGGGAAATAAGATGTTTTGAGACCTACCACATAGCCAACAATCGCCATAGACCATGTCTCAATAAGCTCTGCTGAATCAGCAGTCTCGTATACAGCAATCTTCTTATCAGCCTGAACTTCTGGAGTAAAGAATTCCAAGCTTAGATCCGGACTTCCAACCGGAGCCTTGAAGAGGCTAGTCCAAGGCCTAGGGTCACTGGAAATGAGGGCAGGCTGCCGCGATCTAGAGCGCGACCTACTTCGATGCTGTTTCGTCGAAGGAGTTTCTCTCTGGAGAGGATATGGAGGAGGAGCCAATTGAGGGGTAACGGTAGGGAGTCTTACCATCGTATCAACCCTCCCGCCACCATCGCCAGCCCTAGGGGCTGTCGCTGCCATGTTTGATCCCTCTTCTGGTCGCGGCTATAGAATCGTCTCCATAGGGAAAAGCCACCGTCGCAGTATATCAGATCGCCGATACAGTACTGTTGCCCTAGAGAGATCTGGTCGCCGCTATAGTATCGTCGCCCTTGGGGAGAAGCCGACGCTGCAGGAGATCCGATCACCACTACAGTAGGGGAGATCAAATCGTTGCTATAGTATAGTCGCCCGTGGGAGAAAGCCAACGCTGCAGGAGTCAGATCGCCCTAGGGAGATCTCGTCGCCGCTACAGTGTCGTCGTCGCTATAGTACCGTCGCTGCTACAGTGTCGTCGCCGCCGCTACAGTACCGTCGCCCTTGGGAAACAGCCGACACTACAGGAAATCAGATCTCCGCTACAGTGTCGTCGCCCGTCGCCCGTGGGAGAAAGCCGATGCTGCAGGAGTCAGATCGCCCTAGGGAGATCTGGCCGCCGCTACTGTGTCGTCGCCGCTACAGTGGTCGCCCAAGATCTGGCCGCCGCTACAGTGTCGTCGCCGTTGCAGTGGTTGCCCTAGATCTGGCCGCCGCTACAGTGTCGTCGCCGCTACAGTGGTCGCCCTAGATCTGGCCGCCGCTACAGTGTCGTCGCCGCTACAGTGGTCGCCCTAGATCTGGCCGCCGCTACAGTGTCGTCGCCGCTACTGTTTGTTTTATCTTGATACTATGTTTTTTCAATCCAAATCTCTACAAAATTTTTATTACAATTTTGATACTTCCTAACAGCATACTTCTCTGTGGTTTTGTCAAAAAATTCTCAACATAAACAATTGATCTTTTACGTCTAATCTACCATACTTGAAAATCGGCATTGTAAAATTTTAGCCGCATAGCACTGTTTGTTTGATCTTGATACTATATTTTTTTGTTCAAATCTCTATAAAATTTTTATGATAGCTTTGACACTTCCTAACAGTGGATTTCTCTTTAGTTTCATCAAAAAATTCTCTATATAAACCACTAATCTTTTACGTCCAATCTGCTACACTTGAAAATCTGTGCTGCAGAAAATTTCAGCTGCATATTATTGCCTTAACCCATCTATTTGCAATCTTTTTTTGAATGAAATTTCTTATACACTTTATAGATCATCTTAGCTTCCATCTAAGATTGATCTATTAAGGAATTCATCTCTAAAAATTATTTTTTGTTGCTTCAAATTTTCATCGTAAACCGCTGAAATTTTTCGACGAGAATTCTATTATCACAACTTGCACCAATTTTCTTACTGTTACTACCAAAATTTTCTTGATTAAATTGGACATCCTTGCTGTCAAACAAACTGAGATATTGCTTTCAATTCTCTTCTCAAATCTCTCAAGTTTTTTGTGGAAATTTTATCGAGAAACCGTTGTTCCTTTGACGATAATTCTGCTCTTATAAGACAACACAATTCTGCAGCAAACTTCCGCTGATTTCTATCAAACCTTTGCTGCCATTTACCATAGATCTAAAACTTTCATCCATAGCCCTAAAACTTCACCAAACCACACCCTCAAACTGCACCCAAAACAAGCCTAAACCACAGCCTACATCCACCAATCCACCAACCCTTTCGACCATCACTTCTCTCAACCTATATATGCCTTTAACCCGACAACAAAAGAGAGATCTTAGCATCACAGATTTGGAGAAATATACTATGGTATCTAAAGAGGCAATCAATGCTAAATTCGAAGCCTTCGAGGCGCGAATAGAGGATAAGATTCGGACTCTTTTTACGAAACTCAGTTTGGGCCAACCACCAAACCCGAAGAAATCACATCAAGGAGAGAGCTCTAACCAATCGCAGCAAACCCAAAGAGATGACTTCCAAGAGAGGGGAGGCTCTATGACCAACCACAACTATCCACGCATGAGAGTGGACTTCCCTAGATGGGAAGAACGAGACCCGATTGGTTGGATCTCGCGCGTGAAGCGATATTTTCGGTACCACAAAATTACGGACGTATCTATAGTGGAAATTGTGGCTATACATCTTGAAGGGGATGTCATACAGTGGTTTAACTGGTTTGAATACACTCATGGAGTCCTTTTATGGTGACAATTCAAAGAAGGACTGCTGATCCGCTTTGAACCAACTGATTACGAAAACATTGACGGACATCTAGCAAAGATCTGACAAACCTCCACCATTCAGGAGTACCAAACCAGGTTTGAAAGGTTATCTAATCAAACTCATGATTAGTCTAAAAAATAGCTATTGGGGACCTTCATTGAGGGCTTGAAGCCAGAGATCCGGGGAGAAGTTAAAGCGCGATAACCATATACACTTATGGCAGCCATCTCTTTCGCACGACTTCAAGAGGAACGATTGAACCATGAAGCCCAGAGGACTAGGATCACTCCTTGACCTGCAATACTGAAGGCCTCAGCCCCCCCTACTATCAACCGAGTCCCTGCACCGAAAAGATTGATAAGAGAAGAACTTCGAGAGCGATCTGCGAAGGGGTTATGTTGGCATTGCAACGAGCCGTGGAGTCGTGAGCATCGCTGTAGAAAAGGAAGACTTCTTATGATTGAACTAGTAGAAGAAGAGGTCATTGAATATCTAGAAGAGAGCCTTAAGCATGAAAAAGAAGATACAGAAGAAGAGCCACAACCAACCGACATTATGGTATACGCACTAGCCGTCTACTCAAACCCACAAACGATAAAAGTTGGAGGCCTTTTCAAACAACAACCAATCACTATTCTCATCGACACAGGCAGCACTAATAACTTCCTGAATAGTAATATTGCTGCTTGGATGGCACTACATATTGAAGGTTGCAGCAAGTTCGATGTAAAGGTTGCCGACGGTAGAATCCTAAAGTGCGACCAAAGATGTCCGCAGGTGAAACTATGACTGCAAGACCAAGAAATTATCACCGACTTCTTCCTCCTACCAATTGATGACTATGAGGCCGTACTTGGCATAGAATGGCTGACCATGCTAGGTGATGTCTCTTAGAACTTTTTCAAATTAATTATGAAATTCTACTGCAAAGGCAAACATATCATCCTACGCAGGAAGCGCGGAAGCAACGTAACCACCATTTCGACCCAACGAATGGAGAAAGTTTAACACAAGATAAATGGTGGCTTTTTGATGCATCTCCAGCAGAAACTAGAGGGGAAGAAAATAGAAATTGAAGATCAAAATCTAGCCTAATTGCTTGCTGAATTTGCCGACATTTTTGCTGAACCGCGCGGTCTTCCTCCTTCCCGGCAACATGACCATCGGATTCCAATCCTTCCGGGCAAGCCACCAGCAAACACTCGACCATACCGATATCCTCACCTCCAAAAAGATGAAATTGAAAAGATCATAAAAGTGATGCTTGAAACAGGAGTGATTCGGCCAAGTTGCAACCCCTATTCCTCACCGGTGCTACTTGTATGCAAGAAGGACAGAACTTCACGGATGTAGATCGACTACCGAGCTTTAAATGACATCACTATCAAGGACAAGTATCAAATACTAGTGGTGGATGAACTTCTTGATGAACTAAAAGGAGCTCGAGTCTTCACGAAGTTGGACCTCCGATTCGATTACCACCAAATACGGGTATATGAAGATGACATTCGAAAAACTGCATTCCACACACATGATGGCCATTATGAATTCTTGGTAATGCCTTTTGGACTCACTAATGCTCCTTCAACCTTTCAAAGTCTCATGAATGATATTTTTTGGAGCTTTCTTCATAAATTTGTGCTAGTATTTTTTGATGATATTCTCATTTACAGCCCTTCTCTTGAGACTCACTTTCAGCATTTACAGATTGTTTTGACGATCCTTCAGGAGAATACTCTTTTTATTAAGTAACCAAAGTACAACTTTCTCTAGCAAAAAGTAGAGTACTTTGGGCACATAATATCAGAAGGAGTGGCGGTAGACCCAACAAAAATTGAGGCAATGCAAGGCTGGCCGAAACCTATAAACGTGAAATTACTACGCGGGTTCCTTAGACTAACGGGCTACTACCGAAAATTTGTTAAGGACTATGGGAAGATCAGTGCACCCCTCACTTCTCTACTAAAAAAAGATACTTTCCAATAGTCGGACAAAGCCTCCGTTGCCTTCGACAAACTTAAGGCAGCCATGACAATGACGCCGGTGCTAGCGCTACCATATTTCAACTGACCCTTCATCATTGAGGCCGACGAATCTGGAGTTAGAATTGGAGTTGTTCTTATGCAAGATGGTTGACCACTCGCATACATTAGCAAAGAATTATCTCCCTCCCATAAAAACATGTTAGTATATGATAAGGAGATGCTCGCCATTGTACATGTAGTAACGAGGTGGAGACCCTACCTGATTGGTCGACGATTTCAAAATAAAACCGACTATGGAAGCCTCAAGTACTTTTTGGAGCAAAATATATCATCCCGTGAGTAGCAAAAATGGGTAACCAAACTTCTTGAATTTGATTATGAAATTATTTACAAAAAGAGGAAAGAAAACTTTGTTGCAGATGCACTCTCATGGCTACCTAAGCAAGCTAAGGTTTCAGCCATCTCCCTTCCTACCACTAGTCTCCTCGAGTACATTAGGGAAGAATGAAAGAAGGATCCAGAGATCAGCAATATCATAAAAAAATTATAGGAGGATCCAAGTGTAATAGCCCACTACACTTGAGATTCGAGAGATCTACGCTACAACGGTCGCATTGTGCTTATACTTGACTCCCCTTGCATCATAATCATCCTACATGAAATGTACTCCATACCTTTAGCAGGGAACTCCGGATTCCCGAGAACCTACAAAAGAGTGAAGCAAAATTTTTATTAGAGAGGGATGAAAAAAATTATTGCTGAATATGTGGCACAATGTGATGTATGTCAACAGCACAAGGGTGAAACTGTGGCAAATCCAAGGAAGCTACAACCATTACCCATACCAGACTCGGTGTGGACTGACATCTCCATGGACTTCATTGAAGGGCTGCCACCTTCCAAAGGTAAAGGCAAAATTCTCGTGGTGGTTGATTGACTTACAAAATATGCTCATTTTTATGCTGTGAGAAATCATTACACTAATGCTAGTATTATCTAGATTTTCATAGAAAATATTATTAAACTATATGGGATGCCAAGGTCCATTGTAAGTGATTGTGATAGAATCTTCACTAGTAAATTTTGGACCGAGTAATTTCAGTTAAAAGACACCAAACTCAAGATGAGCACGGCGTATCATCCACAAACTGACGGCCAAACAGAGGTGGTAAACAGGTGTTTAGAGACGTTCCTTTGGTGTTTCGCTAGCAATCGACTAAAAGAGTGGGCAAAATAGCTTCCATAGACCGAATTGTGGTATAATACTATATATCATTCATCTACAAAATGTGCCCCTTATGAAGCATTGTATAGTCGGCCACCTCTGTGATTCCAAAGTATGTAATTGGGTCGGCCAAGGTAGATCAGGTCGACCAAGGATTGATTGATAGGGACAAACTCCTATAATTGTTAAAGGATAATCTCTCTACCACTCAAGCTAAAATGAAGCAACAAGCCGACACACAACGAAGTGAAAGAGAATTTTCAATAGGAGATTGGGTTTATCTTCGCCTACAACCATACAAGCAACTTTCCATCAACACTCGAGCCTCCATGAAGCTATCCCCACGTTTTTATGGGCCCTATCAGATCACAGAATGTATTGGAGCCATGGCGTACAGACTAAATTACTTGAGGATGCCAAAATTTATCCTGTCTTCCACGTGTCATGCTTGAAGCCCAAGTTGGGAGAACACGAGTCACCCTAAATCCGACTACCCAACACCACTGAGGATGGAGTTATTCACGCCCAACCATAAGCCATCCTCGATCACAGGATCGTGATGCATCGTCGGCGTCCCTCTACTGAAGTACTAGTGCATTGGAATAATTTACCAACTTGAAGATACCACATGAGAACCATATGAAGAGTTGAAAACCCGATTCCCTGAGTTCATGGAATCTCAGCCTTGAGGACAAGGCTAATTTGAAGAGGGCGGGTCTATTAGGACTCTAGTTAGGAGAGTCCTAATTGATAGGGACATTGTTAGGACTCTAGCTAGGAGAGTCCTAATTGAGAAGGGCATTCATGTAAAACCTACCTAAGCCGACCCCTATTAAAGAGGTGAAGAGACCGGACAGGGTTTGGAGGTTATTTCTTAGAGAAGAATTAGGAGTTGTAGAGGAATATGTGTCTTGAGTAGGAGTCCTATTACGAGTCTTAAGTAGGAGTCTTAATTAAGTTGGAGTCCTAGTAGGAGTCCTTAAATAGTCATGTATTCATCCTCGTTTGATAAGTAATAGATGAATCTTTTCTATAGCCTTTGAGCAGCAATTTGGAGAAAAGAACCCCTATAGAGTTTCAAGGAGGCCGATCCCCTAAAGAGATCAACCCCAAGTTTAGAATCCGCAAGGGTTCTATCAACCCCCCTCTTAGTTGCTATTCTGGAATGTGATTTTTATATCCATCTGCTAGATCTCATAATTATAGTGTGCTACAATAGCCAATAGAATTTGGATGGATTTTAGCATGGCTACGGGTGAGAAGGTTTCATTATAATCAACACTTTGCCTTTGACGATACCCCTTAGCTACTAGCCTCACTTTATAGGTCTCTACTTTTTTATCTACTTCGATTTTTTTCTTGAAGATCCACTTGCAACCAATGGGTACGATATGTTGAATCTCGTATTTTGATGATGAAACTACTTGATATATGTTTATGATTTAATCTGCGTTTTGAGTGACGCATGATGCTTCGATCAGGATGAGACAAATAAAGCAGCAACATCATGTTGTGCCGGAGGAACATGTCAGAAGATTGGACGTCGGGCCGGTGGATCGGTAGACGTATCGACAGAAGGCTTCGGGCCGTGGACTCGGGCATCGGGCCAAGAAGAGCGGGTATTGTGCCAAGGATATCGGAGTTGCGGAGCCAACTGGCCGATTGGGCAATAGGCCGCAGGAAAGGACGATGCGCCGAAGAATCAGATGAAGCGTCGAGGGACCAATGACATGCCGGACAACTTGGTTAATCGCTTAGGATTAATTGTCTCGATCGAAGTTTTGTTTTGAGTGTGCAGGATTAACTACGATGAAAGTTAGACAAGCAGCAGGAGTTGCGCCGGAGTCAAGTTCATGATCACGTTGGGAGTTCGACGGAAGTTCGGACGGTCGTCGGAGGTTCTGCGAGAACATATCCGAGAAGTCCAGAAGCTTGCCAAGCGAAGCTCGTCGGAACTCGCCAAGTGGATCGTCGCAAAGTCTAGGAGTTTGCCGGAAGTCCACAGGAGCATCACCGAGGGTTCATCGGATGATCGACGGAAGTTCACTGGAAACTCGCCGGAAGAAGCGATTGACGCACTGAAGCAAAGCTGCAGAAATTGTCTTAGATCTAATCGTAGTTAGCACGTTGATTAAGTTGAAAAATGGGAGGTGATCCCATTAGCTTAATCTTGGGGCAATTGGGCCCCTGAAAGACTGAAATTGGGCCGAATGGAGCTAACCATTCGGACCCTGATTGCACCAGGAGGTGCAACCGCCTAGGCCAGGAGGTGGCACCGCCAGGGCTAAGCCTCCCAGCGAGACTGGGCGGTGCAACCGCCCCAGCCAGGAGGTGGCACCGCCTGAGATCAGTCTTCGAGCTAGACTGGGCGGTGCAACCTCCCTGATAGAGAGGTGGCACCGCCTGAGCTTGGTCTTCGAGCTCTGGCAGAGAGGTGCAACCGCCTCAGTCAAGAGGTGGCACCGCTTGGGGCTCAGTCTCCGAGCCAGACTCAGGCGGTGCAACCGCCCCTGACAAAGAGGTGCAACCGCCTGGGCTCAGTCCTCGAGCTCTGCCAGGCGGTGCAACCTCTCCAGTCAGGAGGTGCAACCGCCTGATCCCGGAATTCCGGGATTTGATCGTTTTGAGCTCCAAATTTGAACTGGGTTAGGGCCTATAAATACCCCACCCATTCAGCACTGAAAGCACATAACACACACTAGAAATCTTGTTATCTTTCTGTGTTTCTTAGAGCTCAAAACTGCTAGTTCTCCTCTTTCTATTCTTCAAGTTTGAGTTGTAAAGAGAGGAGAGAAAACTTCTGTAAAGGTTGTCAACTAAGCCCGTCAAAAGGAGTGAATCTGTAAGAGGGTAGTTTGCCTTCGCCTATGTAACACCCCTCATTACCGAATGTTCGTATAAATTTCTGGCGATAATGTGAGCTTCTATTTTAATTGACAGAAGAAATAGAGTATGGATTAGAGGTAACTTATTTTTAAGATTTGGGAGATCTGTTCAAAAAAGAAAAAAAAAAAAAAAAATCTGAGGACCTATATGTAAACCCTAAGGACCTAATCGTGAATATGATAAAAACAAGGACTAAACTGCAAAATGTACCAAATGACAAATCCCACCGCTTAAGCTTCTCTGCCTTCGTTCTTAAGAAAGTAGAGAAGGCAGCTCGTGGGTGATCAGGGAAAGAAAGGAAGAAGAAGAAGAAGAAGAAGAAGAAGAAGAAGAAGAAGAAGAAGAAATTGGGGCTTTTAGGGTTTTTGCTTTAATCTTGTTACTTCGGGTCAAAATTTGCAAAGGCAAGTGTTCTAACCCCATCCTACAGAAGTATTAGACTCTGTTTTTATGTTGATTCAAAAATAAATTGGAAGATTTCTGTTTTGAAACTGATATGACTCTTTTTGGACCTAAAACCATGGATTCTGAAATATTTTCGGTAAACTGACCCCTATACACTGCTTCGGCGGTATGTTTTAGTATAAGATGTGAATTCAGGCAGGAACTATTTTGTTTGTAATTAGACTCTTATGTCCTTCTTTTGACACCAATTTTGTAGATTTTGGACACCGAATACTTACCCAAACATTTTTTTCAAATGAGCCTATAGACGCTGTAAAACAGAGTTCAAGATTTCTGACCTATCGCTACTAAAATGCCTATAACTCCCTGTTGAAAATTCTTATTTATACCAAACTGATTTTATTTGAAACTAGACTTGAAAATATTTCTTTTGACATATGGTTTGAAAATTTTGGAATTCAATTGCCTATCCTATTATCTGTTGAATCTGACCCTATAAATTCTGCAAAACAGTGATTGTGATTTTGACCTTGTGTTACCAAATCAGAGGTAACTCTGTGTTGGGAGCCCTGTTTCATATGAAATCTGTTCCATCCGAATATAGATTGATATATGGTTTGACCATAGTCTTCTTATGGGTATTGGAGCAAAATTGTTATTCTGAAATATTTGTTTGATGTGCCACTGGAATTCTGTCCGAAATCGAGCTTTGGTCGATTTCGCGTATTCTGTTCTATTCCTTTGATTACTTGAATTCGTCTAACTTTCTTATTTGAATTGAGCTAACTATACTTGGATTCCCTGTACACTCTTGCTTCCATTTTCCTTTCTAATATGAATACATTTGTGAGAGATTTGTTCCTTGCGTCATTTGTTCTTAAAAAGGCACATGTAAGCTTCGTTGTTCCGTGTGTGCTTCCGATATATGCTACTTATTGTTGAAACTGCCCTTTTGTACTCTGGTGTGTGGGATTGTCTGGACCTTTGCTAGAAATGGTAAAGGGTATGCGCTATTTGCCCGCTATGTGGGGTCCCGCTATGAGGGATATTCTGTTTGCGCTTGTTGCCCGCTACGTGGGTATGTGATTAGAGCCTGCGATGCTCTGCCGGCCCCCTTTGACTTCACCTAGACGTGGGTGGATGGAGCTCCCAGACGTGGGAGACTTTTGTCAGGTGGTCATTCAGAAATGGATGAATCACATTCTGACTGAGATCCCACTACACCCTCTATATGTTTGATATGACATCCAGAGTTTTGGTGAGTTTGTTTCTGTTCATACTCTGGATAAGATTGATATGATTGCAACGTCAAGGACGACGTTTGAGCTCTTGTACGATATGTGTACCGATATGCTCTGAAAGGCTTCATTCCCTGATGATTTTGTTTCGAAATGTTCCATATGCCGTTGATATGCTTCGGAACATTTTATTTGCCATTGATAAGCTCTGTTATGTTTCCTTTGTTTCTGATATGCTCCAATTACTCTATGCCCTATCTGTTATGAACCAAATATGTATGATTGAAGGGACAATTGTGTTTTTGCTCCTAATGATATTATGTGTACAAAATCGTATATTCTGCCATGTATTTTGAAACTGCACCACTTTGGAAATTGTACTATTTTGATATGGATATGTTAGTCACTTGCTGAGCTCTTTATGCTCACCCCGTTTGTTGATAAATTTTTCAGGATAGCGTATCGCTTGCTTAAATGTTAAGATTGGGCTGAGGCAGTGGAAAGTTTAGAAGACGTTGGGCAGAACTTTTGTTAGCATATATGTAGTTGTGTATATAGCTACCTTGCATCTAATGGAATGTGACTATGAATCTAAACCTGTGGATTTTGTATAAGTTAAAGGATCCCTCATGTATAGGGTTTTGGAATGTTAAATTAAACTTGTGTAATGGTATGAACTTATGGTAAATCGATGATTGTGGTGACTGCATAGATTTCCCCACTTGTGGATTTATATTGTGGTTTTTATTTTGATGAGTTGAGTTCAGATTGTATGAATTATCGAGAGATGTGTGCTATGTTTATGAATTGCACAGGGTTATGAATTGGTAGATTATATAAGTGAAATTTTTGATCTGAATGTTTTCTTAGTGACCTCAAATATGTGTTTGGATCCTGGGTTTGTTGTGATGAAGATCTTAAATATTGTCGATATTTTGTCGGGTCGTGACAGCCTATTGAAGGAAGGCTTCTAGTTGACGTCGGTGACCTCGTCGGTGGAGGAAGCCAAAAGTGGAGTAGGTCAAGACTGACCGAACCACTCTAAATCTCTGGTTTGCTTTCATTTTGAGCACTTTATCATTACTGCAAACCTCCTACATAGCTACTGCTCTCTGCGCTTTTACGAACAAGTTTCTAAGTTCTATTCTTTCTGAATCTGCATTCAAACGTAAATTGGTGTTTTCGTACGATCTCTACATTGCGGTTTACACTTACGTTTTGATTCTATTTATAACTGCAAACTGTCTTCTGCGCTTTTACGAACGAGTTTCTTTGCAGTTTACGTTTACGTCTTGATTCTGTTTATAACTGCTAACTGATTTCTGCGCTTTTACGAACGAGTTTCTCTGCAGTTTACGTTTACATTCCATTTATAACTACAAACTGACTTCTGCGCTTTTACGAACGAGTGTCTAAGTTCAAATCTTTCCGAATCTACGTTTTGACGTAAAACTGTGTTTAGACGCAAACTGCGCTTAGCCGCAATCTGCGCTTAAGATGCAAACTGCGCTTAAACGCAAACTGCGCTTAAACGCAATCTGAGCTTCGACGCAATCTGCGCTTAGACGCAAACTGCGCAAACTGCGCTTAGACGCAATCTGAGCCTAAGATGCAAACTGCACTTTTTTGGTAAGTAAAATGTAAATTGATTATGTGTAAAGTTTCTACAACTAGCTTTATCTATACAAGTCATAGACAAAGCCAAGTAACTCATAGAGTGCGAATGCGATAGTTATGACTACACATGCTGTAGACTATAACTACCTGTGGGTACATTATTTGGCATCATTCCCAAGATCTTTAGCTAATAGCAAAATTAAATTTGATAAAAATATCTTTTTCTCTTCGGGTGAATTGCTCGGTTTTGAGATCATGCTCCATACAGGATCTTGAGTCTCTAATAATCTCTTTCAAGAGCTGAGCATTGTTTGTGTGTTGACATTCAAAGATTCTATTACATCTCTCCTTCCACATCCACCAAATAGCGCATCTGAAAGTAACCTTTGCCAGTTGTGTAAGAGGCCCTTTTCTTGAGAAACATTGCATAAGGTCGCCTAGTTCTTGGTGCAAGTTTGGTTGCGACAGTCTATTGAGTTCAAATCGCTGGAGAATCTCCTTCCATATCCATTTTGTATAATCACAAGCAAAATAGAGGTGGTCAACAGTTTCTTCTTGTTGCAAACAAAGGGAGCATCGGTTAACATGATAGATACCTCTTCTTTTCATATTGTCTATTGTAGGTAGTTTATTGAGAAGGGCCTGCCATGTACATAAGGAGTGTCTTTGTGATCCCGGTCGATCCCATGTCCAACTGCTTGGGACCCACTTGTTATTTCTTTGCCTAATTTGATTCCATGCGGATGTGGCACTAAATTTGCCATTGTCATGAGGCCAAATAAGTGTATCTGAAGAGTTGTGGCACCCAAGGATCGTACCACATATTAGTACTAGTTCCAGAAGAGATTGCATACGAAATGTGTTTGATTAGCCAATTCCTTAGAATGCAAACTGCGCTTAGTCACAATCTGCATTTAGACACAAACTACATTTAGACGCAAACTGCGTAAACTGCGCTTAGACGCAAACTGTGTTTAGACGTAAACTGTACTCAATCATAAGTAATCTTAGAATCGGCTTTTGCATCGAAACAGTTCTTATCGAACAAACGCAGCTTTCGATTTTAATCGCTGAAAGATTTCCGCTGCACTAATTCACCCCCCCCTCTTAGTGCTCTCGATCCTAACAATTGGTATCAGAGCGGGGTATTTCTCATTTCGGATTTACACCCGAGAGAAATGGCTCTTCAAGAGGGCTTTTCGGTCTTTCGTCCACCGTTCTTTAACGGATTGGACTACACTTATTGGAAAACTCGAATGAGAGTTTTCTTGATTTCTCTAAATCTGGATTTATGGAATATCGTTGAAAACGGTTTTCAACTTCCCTCTAAACCGATGAACGAATGGTCGGATTTAGAGAAGAAGTATTTTTCTTTAAACGCAAAGGCTATGAATGCCTTATTTTGCGCTTTGGACAAAAATGAGTTCAATCGGGTTTCTTTGTGCGAAATGACTTTCGATATTTGGCGCACTCTTGAAATCACGCATGAGGGAACTAGTAGAGTCAAAGACTCGAAAGTTAATATTTTATTGCATGATTTCGAGCTTTTTTGAATGCAACCAAGCGAGACTATAGGCGACATGTACACCCGTTTAACGGATGTCGTCAATAGTTTAAGAGCTCTTGGAAAATGTTTTTCGGACTTTGAACTCGTAAACAAGATTTTGCGTTCTCTTTCTAAGAAGTGGGATTCAAAAGTAACTGCAATACAAGAAGCTAAAAACCTAAACAACTTACCACTTGAAGAACTAATTGGTTCATTGATGACATATGAAATGGTGCACAATGCACATGATGAACATGTTGAACACAATCACCTTCCAAAGAACAGGAAGGATTTGGAACTCTGGACAAATGAATGCCACTTGAGCGATGACTCAAGTGATGAGGACAATGATGAACAAAACAACCTTCCAAAGAACAGGAAGGATTTGGGACATAGAATATTTGAAGACCACTCGAGCATAAGTTCAAGTGATGGTGAACTTAAACTACAAATGAAACGAAAATTAAAAAGCAAAAAGAATCGAACTACTTGCTTTAAACGCAAGAAGAAGAACAAAAATTGGGATGAATCGAGCTCCTCCGAAGAAGAGAAAGTCAACAAAAGCAAGGCGACAAACTACGCCTTAACCGCCTACAATGATGAGGTAATCGAAATCCCCCTAATTTATTTTGAAATTACTTGATGCTTTCATGATGTATTTTTCTCTTTTAGTTTAGAATTAATTTTCTTAAAAATTACATGTTCAAAAAAAAATTATTATGATCATACTAAGTAATTTCGAAAATGATAATATTGCATATTTTATGATAAACAAATAAAATGATCTTGATTGAAAATATGAAATCATGGTTAAGAAGTAATAATGTGTATTACATTGATTTCCATTGTTTTTTTGGTAAGTAAAAGTAAATTGATTATGTGTAAAGTTTCTACAACTAGCTTTATCTATACAAGTCATAGACAAAGCCAAGTAACTCATAGAGTGCGAATGCGATAGTTATGACTACACATGCTGTAGACTATAACTACCTGTGGGTACATTATTTGGCATCATTCCCAAGATCTTTAGCTAATAGCAAAATTAAATTTGGGTGATTTCCATTGTTATTTCTCGATTTTGATTAAAGATCATGTTTGATTTGAAGAAATGCATAATGATGAAATTAAATATTTTGATTAACAATTTTATGCATGAGATTTTAAGCCGATGATAAGCATGTGTTATTCTCATGAGTATATTTGAAAAACTATGGCAAAAATGTGCTCGAATGCATGAACGTGTTAAGATTATTTTTCGGACATTCTTGATTCAATGTTCAAAACACTTAATTGCAATGATGATTTTACACTATAACATGTTAGAAATTATATGTTTTGGATACATAAATTTTTATGATCATGAGCATGTTTTATCTTCATAATTGAACTTGAAAATCTATAGCAAAATCTTATCCGAATGCATGAAAGTACTAATTTCATTTTCGGATTCACTTAACAATTGGTATCCTAACAATCGGATTTTCTCATACACTTTTGAAAAATATTTTTCTAAAATGGATTTGATGAAATGATTTCTGCTTATAAATTCCATCTTGAAATATGAATGATAGTGTCTTTGCTTGCAAAGATTTGTTTCACATACATATCTCCTATGATTCATGTGCAGAAAAAGAATTTATAAATCATAATACAATGAGATTTCTTATGCAAAAATAAAGTTCTTTTGTGATTCTTTGCTAAAGAGAATAATTATTAAAATCATGATCTTGATAATTATAACATGAAGCTCTTTATAAATCAAGATCGTTCATTATGCTCCCTACATTTATCAAAAAGGAGTTCTTCAAATGAAATGCAACTTGTCTTTTGATTGCATGATATTTTGTGAATTTCGAAATTAATTTTAATGACTTGATTATGAGTTTCAAGTTGACGATTTGATTTGAATAAGTTATGTCTAAATCATAATCATGATCTTGCAAAATTGAAATCACAAATAATATCTTTTGGTATTCATGAATTGATACTCACAATATGAAAGTATTGGTATTCATGACTTGATTTTGATTGAAACATTACATGCTTAAATTAATCATTCTTCTATATTTCAAAAATTCTTTAAATGCCTTATGTGATGACTGAAAATTAATTTGCTTTATGATGAATCACGAATCATGACTTGATCTATGATATTGAAATATTTTAATCATGATTCTTGGTTATATAATTCCTTTGCCCTATTAAAAGGATTTGTTGAATGGATCATGTCCTTCTTGAACTTTCTTGATATCATGACAAGATTTTGTAATATGGCTTGTATAATAATTAAAAAATTTTGGCCATTGATTTCTCCCTTCTTTTGGACAAAAACAAAGGGGAGAAAGCTTTTGCTAGTTAGAACATGCAAAGAAAAGCAAGTGCAATCTTGCACATGAAGCAAGTGTTGAATTGCCATGATTGAACCTAAGAATCTTGCTATGCTTTTGTGCTTATATGTTGTGATGAAAATATAGCTTCATGTTAAAAAAACTTGCATATATTTTAAAATAGCTAGAGCTACTTCTCCTTTTGTTGATGATAAAGGGGGAGAAATATATGAATTGATACTATAAGTGCCATATTTGAATTTTCATCATGTTAAGATATCAAGAACTTGCATCGTAATTCTACTTGATGATATCTTGCCATGTGATGAAATGCTACGATTTGTTGCTAAAATGATGCATGCAATACTTATGCTTTCTACGTAATGTATTGCATATGATATGAACCTTGATTAAAATTGCCTTGATTTGAATTCAAGGTTTATCTCAATTATGGAATTTTGAAATAAGAATGATTACTCACCTTTGTCATGATTTAGAAATTGACAGAAAGGGTTTTCCCTTCTTTTTGACAATGACTAAGGAGGAGATAACTTGCATGCACAATTCAAGAAGAAAGCAAATTTTCACTTCTCAAAAGAGAAGAAATTGCTATCTTGAACATCTTAAGAAACAAAAAGAACAAAGGTGCTATCTTGCCTATCTCAAGAAGCAAAACATGCTAACTTGCGCATCTAGCAAAGTGGACAAAATTTTCATATTTCAAGAAGCAAGAGTTGCCTTCTTGAACACATCTAATTTGCTAGCTTGCATGATGTAGAACTTGCTATCTTGAACATCTCTAATTTTGATACCAAGTGCTATCTTGTATGCTATAAAACTTGCTATATTTTCTAGCAAAATTTCATGATGATAAAACTTGATATTATGTTTTTCATGCAATGAGTTGAACCAATATCACAAACACTTGATTGTGATACTTCTCCTTTTTGTTGATGACAAAGGGGGAGAAGTATGTTGATGAAAGTATGTTGATGACATAAGTTTATGCATATGTTCATGTTGACGTGTTGCAAGTATTCATGATGAATATTGCAATGACTTGAATTCAGTTTGAATTCAAGGTTCTATCAATATGGCATATTGATAGGGGGAGTTTGTTTAAACTCCGGGAGTTAAGTTTAACTTCGTCATCAAGTAGTTGTCATCATCAAAAAGGGGGAGATTGTTGAATCTCGTATTTTGATGATGAAACTACTTGATATATATTTATGATTTAATCTGCGTTTTGAGTGACGCAGGATACTTCGATCAGGATGAGACAAATAAAGCAGCAACATCATGTTGTGCCAGAGGAACATGTCAGAAGATTGGACGTCGGGCCGGTGGATCGGTCGACGTATCGACAGAAGGCTTCGGGCCGTGGACTCGGGCATCGGGCCAAGAAGAGCGGATATTGTGCTAAGGATATCGGAGTTACGGAGCCAAATGGCCGATTGGGCAATAGGCCGCAGGAAAGGACGATGCGCCGAAGAATCGGACGAAGCGTCGAGGGACCAATGACATGCCGGACAACTTGGTTAATCACTTAGGATTAATTGTCTCGATCGAAGTTTTGTTTTGAGTGTGCAGGATTAACTACGATGAAAGTTAGACAAGCAGCAGGAGTTGCGCCGGAGTCAAGTTCATGATCACGTTGGGAGTTCGAGAGTTCGACGGAAGTTCGGACGGTCGTCGGAGGTTCTACGAGAACAGATCCGAGAAGTCCAGAAGCTTGCTAAGCGAAGCTCGTCGGAACTCGCCAAGTGGATCGTCGCAAAGTCCAGGAGTTTGCCGGAAGTCCGCAGGAGCATCACCGAGGGTTCATCGGATGATCGACGGAAGTTCGCCGGAAACTCGCCGGAAGAAGCGATTGACGCACCGAAGCAAAGCTACAGAAATTGTCGTAGATCTAATCGTAGTTAGCACGTTGATTAAGTTGAAAATGGGAGGTGATCCCATTAGCTTAATCTTGGGGCAATTGGGCCCCTGAAAGACTGAAATTGGGTCGAATGGAGCTAACCATTCGGACCCTGATTGCACCAGGAGGTGCAACCGCCTAGGCCAGGAGGTGGCACCGCCTGGGCTAAGCCTCCCAGCGAGACTGGGCGGTGCAACCGCCCCAGCCAGGAGGTGGCATCGCCTGAGCTCAGTCTTCGAGCTAGACTGGGCGGTGCAACCTCCCTAACAGAGAGGTGGCACCGCCTGAGCTCGGTCTTCGAGCTCTGGTAGAGAGGTGCAACCGCCTCAGTCAAGAGGTGGCACCGCCTGGGGCTCAGTCTCCGAGCCAGACTCAGGCGGTGCAACCGCCCCTGACAGAGAGGTGCAACCGCCTGGGCTCAGTCCTCGAGCTCTGCCAGGCAGTGCAACCTCTCCAGTCAGGAGGTGCAACTGCCTAATCCCGGAATTCCGGGATTTGATCGTTTTGAGCTCCAAATTTGAACTGGGTTAGGGCCTATAAATACCCCACCCATTCAGCACTGAAAGCACAGAACACATACTCGAAATCTTGCTATCTTTCTGTGTTTCTTAGAGCTCAAAACTGCTAGTTCTCCTCTTTCTATTCTTCAAGTTTGAGTTGTAAAGAGAGGAGAGAAAACTTCTGTAAGGGTTGTCTCCTAAGCCCATCAAAAGGAGTGAATCTGTAAGAGGGTAGTTGGCCTTCGCCTATTGAAGGAAGGCTTCTAGTTGACGTCGGTGACCTCGTCGGTGGAGGAAGCCAAAAGTGGAGTAGGTCAAGACTGACCGAACCACTCTAAATCTCTGGTTTGCTTTCATTTTGAGCACTTTATCATTACTGCAAACCTCCTACATAGCTACTACTCTCTTCGCTTTTATGAACAAGTTTCTAAGTTCTGTTCTTTCCGAATCTGCATTCAGATGTAAATCGGTGTTTTCGTACGATCTCTACATTGCAGTTTACACTTACGTTTTGATTCTATTTATAACTGCAAACTGTCTTCTGTGCTTTTACGAACGAGTTTCTTTGCAGTTTACGTTTACGTCTTGATTCTGTTTATAACTGCAAACTGATTTCTGCGCTTTTACGAACGAGTTTCTCTGCAGTTTACGTTTACATTCCATTTATAACTGCAAACTGACTTCTGCGCTTTTACGAACGAGTGTCTAAGTTCAAATCTTTCCGAATCTACATTTTGACGTAAAATTGTGTTTAGACGCAAACTGCGCTTAGCCGCAATCTGCGCTTAAGACGCAAACTGCACTTAAACGCAAACTGCGCTTAGACGCAATCTGAGCTTCGACGCAATCTACGCTTAGACGCAAACTGCGCAAACTGCGCTTAGACGCAATCTGAGCCTAAGACGCAAACTGCACTTAGATGCAAACTGCGCTTAGTCGCAATCTGCATTTAGACACAAACTACATTTAGACGCAAACTGCGTAAACTGCGCTTAGACGCAAACTGTGTTTAGACGTAAACTGTACTCAATCATAAGTAATCTTAGAATCGGCTTTTGCATCGAAACAGTTCTTATCGAACAAACGCAGCTTTCGATTTTAATCGCTGAAAGATTTCCGCTGCACTAATTTACCCCCCCCCCTCTTAGTGCTCTCGATCCTAACACGATACCCTCAGGTTTATCAACTAGGTTTTAAACCTTGTTGTTGTATATGGAATCAAACTTAGAATTTATAGCTTTTTGTCACTTCCCGGATTCTAAACTCATAATAGCCTCCTCATAGGTTTAAGTATCAATAACCTCAACATCTTCTCCTATGATATATCTCACATATATCTTAGGAGGATGGGGTACTCTACCGGATTTACGTAAAGTCGGAACTTGTGTGCTAGGTACTTGAATAGACTCGGGCTATGGAATTATGCTTAAGCTAGGTTTTCCAACCTCGTTTAACTCTATTACGCTCTCACTATCTCCACCAAAGAATGTGTTCCTTCTTAAAGAACACTACACTCTTAGCTATAAAGACCTTTTGATCCTCGGGGTGATAGAAATAATACCCACAAGTTTCCTTAGGGTATCCCACGAACTTGCACCGCTCCATCCTAGATTCTAATTTATCGGGGTTATGTCTCTTAACGTGGGCAGTGCAGCCCCAAATCTTAACAAGCTTAAGATCAAGCTTCTTCCCTTTCTATATCTCATATGATGTAGACACTATTAACTTAATTAGAACTCTGTTCAGAATGTAAGTTACAAACTCTAGGGTGTTAGGAAAAGAGTCGGCACTAAGAGGGGGGGGGGGGGGGGGGGGGGGTTGAATTAGTGCAGTGGTAAAATTACATCGGTTCAAAAAACCTTCATAGAGCGTTTACATCGGTAAAATTACAGCGATAAAATTTCGACGAAAATCGTTTCAGAGAGAGGTTAACTTGAAAGCGTTTTTGTAAAAATAGCTTGGAAGCGTACGAATGATGCATAGTGGATGTAAAGTAAGTTAAGAGGTTTGTAGTAAAGTAAATTGCTTAAATAAAGAAATGCAAACCAAAGAAGAACACGTCGATTTTATAGTGGTTCGGTCGTCATGACCTACATCCACTCCGCCGATTCCTCTTCCATCGAGGCCACTAGCATCTACTATCGGTCTTCCTTCAATAGGCGAAGACCAACTACCTTTTATAACTCGATTCTCCTTTTACCGGGTTTAGGTGATAACCCTTACACCCCCACTTACTCCTCTATTAAACTATTCTAACACTTAGAACTTTTGAGAGGAGTTCACACAAGATTGCAGTAGCGTTTCTTTCTATTTTTACTCTCTAGTCTTATGTATCTTAACCAGGGATGAGAGGAGCATTTATAGGCCTCAAGTTGATTCAAACTTGGAGCCTAAAAATATCTCATCCCGGGTTTCCTAGGTTTGGGTGGTACCACCGCCTATGTTGGGCGGTACCACCGTCAGTGTCAGTTTGACACTGACACTACACTAGGCAGTACCATCGCCTAGTCTGGTAGTACCACCGCCTAGCACTGGGCCACTAGGCAGTACCACCGCCTAGACTGATGGTACCACCGCCTGGCACCCTATTAGGGGCAGTACCACTACTCCGACTAGCGATACCATTACTTGATAAAGTCTCAAAGATTGTGTCATGACGGTGTCACGTGTTGGGTCACTCTTTGGGCCTTTCATTAGGCCCAACACAGTCCTTACATGGGCCCAACTAGCCCTAATTGGGATGGCCTAAATCCAATCCCAATTACTTGCTAACTACGAATTCTAAGACATTTCTTAAGCTAAACAAGTTCGTAGGTCTAGTTTCTTTCGGCAAGCTTCCGGTGATCTTCCAATGAACTTCTGACGATCTCTTGGCAATGTTCCAGCGGACTCCCGGCAAGCTCCTGGACTTCATGACGATATTCTTGGCAAGTTTCGATGAGCTTCTCTAGCAAGCTCCGAGACTTCTTAGCTGGTTCTTGTAGAACTTTCGACGAACGTCCGGACTTCCGATGAACTCACGAACTCTCAACGAAATCATGTTCTTAACTTCGAGACTTCATTTTTCTTTATGCCTTGCTATCGTAGTAAATCCTGCACATGTAAAAACACACTTCGATCTAGACAATTATTTCAAGCTTAAATCATGTTGTCCGGTATGTCATTGGTCCATCAACATGAATAAGAGTCTAGTGTCAAATGAATAAGGTCCTCCCTAAACCCATGTTTGGTGATAAAAATATGGCTGAAACAATCTATAAGTGTCAGTTTATCGAAAAATTTAGATCCATGGTTTTGTGTCTGACAAGAGAAAGATCAGGTTCTAAGTAGAAATCTTTTAGATTATTTAGAATAAATATAAGACTAGAGACTAATATTTCTGTAGGATGGAGTTAGAATACTTGCCTTTGAGAATTATGACCCCATATGGGAAGATTTGAGCAAGAAACCTCAAAGCCCTAAATTTCTCTTCTTCTTCTTCCCCCCCCCCTTTTTTTTTTTCTTTTTCTCTCTTTTCTTCTCTTCTTCCATGCAGTTGCCTTCTCAGGTTTCTTGAGAACAAAGGCAGAGAGGCTTAAGTGGTGGGTCCCCTCGCTTATACCAATAAGGCATTATCTCCTTCCCATCTCAAAATGACTATTTATGACAAGGAGATGCTCGCGATTGTGCATGTGGTGGCCAAAGAGAGATCGTAATTGATCGGGCGACGCTTTCAAATCAAGATCGACCATAAAAGTCTAAAATATTTCTTGGAGCAGAAGATATCTTCCCCCGAGCAGCAAAAATGGGTAACAAAGCTTCTTTGGATATGATTATGAAATAACTTATAAAAAGGGGAAAGAGAATATTATTGCAGATGCACTTTTACGGCTACCCAAGCAAGCTAAATTTTTTGCCATTTCACTTTCTACTAGTAACATCCCTAAGGATATTAAGAGAATGATAGGAAGATCTTGAGACAACCCAAAGCCACCTACCAAATATGACTACCCAAGGAGAACTCCATACCTAGTTGAGTGCCATTATTGATCAATGGATCGTGACTCGACGACAACGACCCACTACTGAAGTGCTAATACGGTGGACGAACTTACTAGCAGAAGGTGCCACTTGGGAGACCTATGACGACTTAAAGATTAAATTCCTAGAATTTATGGATTTTCAGCCTCGAGGATAAGACTAATTTGAAGAGGGCGAGTCTATTAGGATTCTAGCTAGGAGAGTCCTAATTAAGAGGGGCATTCATGTAAAACCTACCTAAGCCGACCCTTATTAAAGAGGTGAAGAGGCCGGCTAGGGTTTGAAGGTTATTTATTAGAGAAGAATTAGGAGTTGTAAAGGAATAGAAGTCTTGAGTAAGAATCCTATTATGAGTCTTGAGTAGGAGTCTTATTTGGAGTTAGGGTTTAGAAATCCTATAAATAGTCATGTATTTATCCTCTTTTGATAAACAATAGATGAATCTTTTCTGCAGCCTTTGAGTAGCAACTTGGAGGAAGGAACCCCTATAGAGTTCCAAGGAGGCCGATCCCCTAAAGATATCAACCCCAACTTTAGAATCTACAAGGGTTCTAACATTTGTACTCAAGTACTCACCTCCTTGATCTAATTAAAGAGTCTTGATACTCTTTCTAGTCTCGGTTTCTACTTCATTCTTATACTCTCTAAATTTATCGAAGGCCTCAGACTTGTACTTCATAAAGTACACATGTCCATACCATGAGAAATCATCAACAAAAGTAATTAAGTAGGAGTAACCACCTATAGCATGAGTTGACATGAGACCACATACATTACTATGTTTGAGTTCCAACAGCTTAATGGCTCTCTCTCAATTTTCAATAAATGAAGAGTTGGTTAATTTTCCACGAAGACAAGGCTCACAAGTTGCATATGACTCAGAGTCAAATGGATCCAAATATCTATCATTTAGAAACCTTTGAATCCTTCCCTCACGGATATGACCTAGCCTATAATGCCACAGATATGCATTATTTACCTCATCTCATTTCCTCTTGGACACACTTACATTCATGATATGTGGAGTAATGTCTAGCATAAAAAAACTATTATGAAATGTTCCTCTCATGATGATCTTATCATCTAATAATTTTGAACAACTATTGTTCTAAAAAACTAATTTATATCCATTAACTATCAAACATGAAATGAAAATAATATTTTTGATAATAGAAGGTGTTAGGAACGAGTCAACACTAAGAGGGGGGGATGAATTAGTGCAATGGATAAAACACATCGGTTCGAAAAATTCTTCGTACGATAAAACCGATCTTGGAAAGATAACATGAAATCTTGTTCGTAAGTGTAGTGAAAGTAGTAAGTCGGTAAGGCAGTTTTCAGTAAAGATAGATTGCAAGAATGAAATGCAAACCGAGTTATAGTGGTTCGGTCGTCATGACCTATATCCACTCCACCGATTCCTCTTCCATAGAGGCCACCGGCATCCACTAATGGTCTTCCTTCAATGGGCGAAGTCCAACTACCCTTTTATATCCCTCTTCTCCTTTTCACAGGTTTAGGAGACAAACTTTTATAAGCACACACTCCTCTATAAATAGAATTCTAAGTTTAAGCTAGAGGAGGGGATCTATGTAATTTATACAGTATTTTCTCACTTCTAAGCTCTCTATGTTTGTGTGTGGTAATCAGGGATGAGAGGGATATTTATAGGCCTTAAGTTGATTCAAACTTGGAATCTAAAAAGGTCTCATCTCGGGTTTCCTGGGTCCTAGCAGTACCAACACTTGTGTTGGGTGGTACCACCACCATTAACACTAGATGGTACCACCACCTAGACTAGCGATACCACTACCCGACATTGCCATTAGGTGATACCACCGCTTGACATAGTCTCGGAGACTGTGCCACGATAGTGCCACTTGTTGGGTCACTATTTGGGCCTTCTACTTGGCCTAACATAGTTCATACATGAGCCCAATTGGCCCCTAATTGGGTTGGCCCAATTCCAATCCCAATTATTGCTAATTTCGAATTCTAAGGCATGCACTAAGCAAATCCAGTCTGGTTAGTCTTGGTTTCTTCCGATGAGCTTCCAACAAACTTCCGATGATCTCTTGGTAATATTCTAATGAACTATCGGTAAGCTCCTGGACTTCACGACGATCTTCTTGGTGAGTTCCGACAAGCTTCTTCAGTAAGCTCCTGGACTTCTCAATCAATTCCAACAGAACTTCCAACGAATGTTTGGACTTCTGATGAACTCTTGAACTTCCAACGAAATCTCGTTCTTAACTCTGGGACTTCATTTTGCTTTGTGCGTTGATCGCTATCATAGTTAATCTTGTACACTTAAAACCTACTTCGATCTAGACAATTATTATTAAGTAAATCAAATGTTGTCTGAAATGTCATTGGTTCATCAGCGCTTCGTCTGAATATTTGGTGCATCGTCCACTCTTGCGGCCTATTGTCCTGAATATTTGGTGCATCGTCCACTCTTGCGGCCTATTGCCCAATCAATCAATTGACCTTCGTAACTCCAATATCCTTGGCGTAATTTCTATTCTTCTTAGCTCGATGCCCAAACTCATGGCCAGAAGCCTTCTACCGATATGTGGATCGATCCTTTGACTCCACGTCCAATCTTTTGACATGTTCTACTATGGCTCAACATGATTCTTCATGCTTTTAATTATCTTTCCTTGATCGAAGCTTCCTGCATCACTCAAAACATAGATCAAATCATAAACACTATCAATTGATTTCATCATCAATATCTGAGATTCAATAGAAGGAACAAAATAGCATGCATCTAATGCAATAGTAGTTGCACCAAGCAGATGTAGAGTAACCTCGCCAATAGCTACTGTAACAACTTTTGCTCTATTGCCTATCTTGAGGTCCATCTCACCTCTCGCCAATCTTTTAGGTCTTACTAGAACCTGTAACAAATTATAAATATGATAAGTGCTACCAGTATCCAATACCTATGTGTTAATATATGAATATGACAAATGGAGATTGATCATGAATGTACCAGAAGCTTCTACAAGCTTCTATTTCACCCTCTCTACAAGGTACTCTTTGCAGTTCCTCTTCCAGTACCCATCTTTGCTATAGTGAAAGCATTAGCCTTTCTCCTTTGCTAGATACTTCTTAGCAACCTTTGCTTTACCTAGTTTACCCTTGTCATTTCCCTTCTTAAGAGATTTTTCTATCTTCTTTTTCTTTTTGGACTCACCAATATAGAGAACTGGCTTCTCTTTCCTAATAGTGCTCTTTGCCTCTTTCGACATATTGAGGAGCTCAGAGAGAGTCACCTCAAGCTTGATCATATTAAAATTCATAATGATTTGAGAAAATGAATCTAGTCGTGACTGAAGCATAAGATCCACACATAGCTTATCCTCTAGGACCATTCCTAGACCTGTGAGTTTCTCTATCCACTCAATCATTCTTAGGACATGGTTCTGAACCGGTATCCCCTTAGTCATCCTAGCATGGAAGAGGTTCTTTAATATCTCATATCATTGAGTTCTTCCCTGTTCCTCAAACAGTTTATGGACATGTAGGAGTATGGATTTGGCATCCATCTTTTCATATTTTCTTTATAACTCAGGAGTCATGAAGCCTAACATGTAACACTAAGCAAGAGTAAAGTCATCTATGTACTTCATATAATGAGTGATCTCATTTTCTCTTGCCCCTTCCTCGGGTGTAGGTATTGTTGAATCTCGGATTTTGATGATGAAGTCAATTGTCATTTGTTATCTAATCTATATATTGAGATAAGTGTGCATGATTAACTACGATGAAAGTAAGATAAGCAGCAGGAGTTACGCCGGAGTCAAGACAATGAGCACGTTGGGAGTTCGAGAGTTCGACGGAAGTTCAGATAGTCGTCGGAGGTTCTACGGGAACAAATCCGAGAAATCCATGAGCTTGCCAAAGAAGCTCGTCGGAACTCGCCAAGTGGATCGTCGCAAGTCCAGGAGTTTACCGGAAGTCTGCAGGAGCATCACCGAGGGTTTATCGGATGATCGACGGAAGTTCGCCGGAAGAAGCGATTGACGCACTGGAGCAAGTTACAGTAAATGTCTTAGGAAATATCGTAGTTAGCACAATGATTAAGTTGGAAATGGGAGGTGATCCCATTAACTTAATCTTGGGGCAATTGGGCCCCTGAAAAACCCAAATTGGGCCAAATGGATCAACCCATTCGGACCCTGATTTCTGCCAGGCGGTTGAACCGCCCAAGGCAGGAGGTTGCACAGCCTGGGCTCAGTCTCCGAGCGAGACTGGGGGGTGCAACCGCTCCAGCCAGGCGGTGGCACCGCCTGGGCTCAGTCTCCGAGCGAGACTGGGCGGTGCAACCTCCCTTGACAGGAGGTGGCACCGCTTGGGCTCGGTCTCCGAGCACTAGCTGAGCGATGCAACCGCCTCAGTCAGGAGGTTGCACGGCCTAAGCTCGGTCTTCGAGCTCTGGCAGGAGGTGCAACTGCCCTTGATAGGAGGTGGCACCGCCTAGAGGCTCAGTCTTCGAGCTCTGCCAAGCGGTGCAACCGCTCCAGTCAGGAGGTGCAACCGCCTGATCCCGGAATTCCGGGAATTGACAGTTTTGAGCTCCAAATTTGAACTGGGTTGGGGCTTATAAATATCCCACCCATTCAGCACTAAAAGAGTACAGAACATACACCGAAATCTTGATCTTGTTCTGTGATTTTTAGAGTTAAAAATTGTTGTAAAGGCCAAAAGTTCTTCTCCCTCTTTTCTTCCAAGTTCTGAGCTGTAAAGAGAGGAGAGAAAATTCAGTATGGGTTTGTCTCCTAAGCCCGTCAAAAGGAGTGAAACTGTAAAAGGGTGGTTGGCCTTCGTGTTAGAACCCTTGCAGATTCTAAACTTGGGGTTGATCTCTTTAGGAGATCGGCCTCCTTGGAACTCTATAGGGGTTCCTCCCTCCAAGTTGCTGCTCAAAGGCTGCAGAAAAGATTCAACTATTGCTTAAGAAAAGAGAAGGAATACATGGCTATTTATAGGGCTTCTAAACCCTAACTCCTAATAGGACTCCTACTTAAGACTCTTACTTCTAACTAACTCCTAATAGGACTCCTACTCAAGACTCCTATTCCCTTACAACTCCTAATTCTTCTCTAAGAAAAAACCTCCTACATGAATGCCCCTCACAATTAGGACTCTCCTAGCTAGAGTCCTAACAGAATGTCCCTCTCAATTAGGACTCTCCTAGCTAGAGTCCTAACATTTTTACATGAATGTCCCTCTCAATTAGGACTCTCCAAGCTAGAGTCCTAACAGACCCACCCTCTTCAAATCAGCCTTGTCCTCGAGGCTGGTGATTCATGAATTTTGGGAATTTGATCTTCAAGTCGTCATAGTTCTCCCAAGTGGCATCTTCTTTTGGTAGGTTCGACCACTGTATTAGCACTTCATTAGTGGGTCGTCGTCGTCGAGTCACGATCCGTCGATCAATAATGGCACTTGGCTGGGTCTGGAGTTCTCTTTGGGTAGTCATATTTGGTGGGTGGCTTTGGGCTGTCTCCAAGCACTTGTTTAAAACTTCCGATTGGCTGTTGGTTTGTGGGTGATATGTCGTACTCCTTTTCAATTTAGTACCCTGCATATAGAATAACTTTGTCCAAAATCTGCTATTGAAGATGCAAGTAGAATTTGTCACAAGCACAATGCGTCCCTTATAGTGTAATTCTTTTGAGTCCCAATTGTAATGAGCCATGGGGCTTGGTGCTTCCTCCAATTTTTTTATAATCTTACTAGTATCTGAATCTTCCTGCCATTCCATCTTAATATCCTCAAGGAAGTCGCTGGTCGGAAGTGAAACGGTCGAAACTTCAACTTGCTCGGGTAGCTGCGAAAGCGTATCTGCAAGAACATTCTCTTTCCCCTTTTTGTAAGTTATTTCAAAATCAAATCCAAGAAGTTTTATTACCCATTTTTGCTGCTCGGGGGAAGATATCTTCTGCTCCAAGAGATATTTTAGGCTTTTATGGTCGGTCTTGATTTGAAAGTATCGCCTGATCAAGTACAATCTCCACCTCGTTGCTGCGCGCACAATGGCGAGCATCTCCTTATCATATGTTGACATATTTTGATCAGAGGGAGATAATGCCTTGCTAGTGTATGCGAGTGGTCGACCATCTTGCATGAGAATGGCTCCAATTCTGACTCCAGTTGTGTCGGCCTCAATAATGAAGGGTCGGTTGAAATCTGGTAGTGTTAGCACCGGCATCGTCGTCATGGCTACCTTAAGTTTGTCGAAGGCAGCGGAGGCTCTGTCCCACCATTGGAAGACATCTTTTTCTAGTAAGGAAGTAAGTGGTGTACTGAACTTTCCATAGTTTTTCACGAACTTGCGGTAGTAGCCTGTTAAACCCAGAAAGCCATGTAGCAATTTTATGTTTCTCGAGGCCGGCCAGTTTTGCATTGCTCCAATTTTGAAGGGGTCCACTGCCACACCTTCCTCTGATATGATATGCCCAAGATATTCCACCTTTTGTTGAAGAAAGCAAAAATTCGTGGTTGTTGTGTGTTCAAAAGGTGGTTTTCCGTATGTCTTCTTCGCATGCTCGTATTTGATGATACCCGGATCAAAGGTCCAGCTTTGTAAAGATTTGTGCTCCCTTTCATCTAGCAATTCATCTACTATTGGAATAAAGTATTTGTCCTTGATGATTATGCCATTGAGAGCTCGGTAATCAACACATATTCGCCTTGTTCCGTCCTTCTTGCGTACAAGTAGCACCGGCGAAGAGTAGAGGTTGCAACTTGGCCGAATAACTCCTATTTCGAGCATCTCTTTTATAATCCTTTCTATTTCATCCTTCTGGAGATGTGGATACTGATATGGCTGAGCATTTGCTGAAGATTTGCCTGGAAGAATCATTATACAATGATCATGCCGACAGGTAAGAGGTAGGTTGCGCGGTTCGTCAAATATATTTGAAAATTCAGCAAGCAAAGGAAGTAGATTTGGATCTTCAAATTCTGTTGGCTCTCCCTTAGTTTGCTGCTCAAGTTGTACCAAAAAGCCACTGCATGCTTTATGCAAAACATTCTCCATTTGTTGTGTGCAAATCGTTGTTATGTCGCCCCCACGTTTCCCGTGCAATGTCACCTGTTTCTCCTTACTGTAAAATTTCATAATTAGTTTCATAAAATTCCAGAAAATATCACCTAATGTCATCAACCATTTAATTCTGAGCATGGCCTCATGATTGTTAAGAGGGAGAAGGAAGAAATCTGCAATTATCTCTTGGTCCTTCAGCAATAGTTTCTCCTGCGGGCGCCTACGATCACAATTCAAAATCCGTCCGTTGATGACCTTAACATCAAACCTGCAGCGATTCTCGATAGGTAATGCTATCCGAACAACAAGCTTACTATATAGGAAGTTAGTAGTACTGCCCGTGTCGATGAGAACAGTGATCGGTTGTTGTTTGAGAAGGCCTCCAACTTTCATCGTTTGCGGGTTTGAGTAGCCGGCTAGTGCGTGTACTGTAACGTCAGTCGGTTGTGGCTCTTCTTCCGCATCTTCTTCTTCATGTTCAAGGCTCTCTTTTGGATATTCAATGACCTCTTCTTCTATCGATTCAATCATAAGAAGTCCTCCTTTACTACAGCGATGCTCACGGCTCCACGGCTCGTCACAATGCCAACATAACCCCTTCGCATATCGCTCCTGAAGCTCTTCTCCTGTTAACCTCTTTGGTGCAGGGACTTGGTCGACAGTAGGGGGGGTTGAGGGCTTCAATATTACTGGTTGAGGAGCAACCCTAGTCCTCCGAGCTTCATGGTTCAATTGCTCCTCTTGATGTCGTGCGAAAGAGATGGCTGCATAAGCGTGTACGGTTGTCGCACTTTAACTTCTCATCGGATCTCCGGCTTCAAGCCCTCAATGAAGGTCCTCAATAGCTGTTTTTGAGACCAATTATGATTTTGATTAGATAACCTTTCAAACCTGGTTTGGTACTCCTGAATGGTGGAGGTTTGTCGGATCTTTGCTAGTTGTTCGTCAATATTCTCGTAATCGGTTGGTCTGAAGCGAATCAGCATTTCTTCTTTGAGTTGTCGCCATGAAAGGACTCCATAAGTATGTTCAAACCAGTCAAACCACTGTATAGCATCCCCTTCAAGATTTATAGCTGCAATTTTCACCATAGATACATCCGCGGTTTTGTGGTACCAAAAATATCGCTCCGCACGCGAGATCCAACCAATCGGGTCTCCTTCTTCCCATCTAGGGAAGTCTACTCTCATGCATGGATAGTTGGGGTCAGTCATATAGCCTCCCCTCCCTTGGAAGTCATCTATTCGGGGTTGGTGTGATTGGGCAAAGCTCTCTCCTTGATATGATTTCTTCGGGCTTAGTGGTCGGCCCAATCTGAGTTCGGTAAAGAGCGTCCGAATCTTATCCTCCATTCGCGCCTCCAAGGCTTCGAATTTCACATTGATTGCCTCCTTAGATGCCATAGTATATGGCCCCAAATCAATGATGTTAAGATCTCTCTTTTGCTGTTGGGTTAAAGGCATGTATAGGTTGAGAGAATTGATGGTCGAAAGTGTTGGTGGATTGGTGGATGTAGGCTGCAGTTTAGGCTTGTTTTGTGGCTGTTTTGGGTGCAGTTTGAGGGTGTGATTTGGTAGAGTTTTAGGGCTGTGGATGAAAGTTTTGGATCTGTGGTAGATAGTAGCAAAGGTTTTGATAGAAATCCGTGGAAGTTGCAGCAAGTATGTGCTGTCTTGTAAGAGTAGAATTGTCGTCGAAGAAACAACGGTTTCTCGACGTAATTTCCACCAAAAACATGAGAGAATTGAGGAGGGAATTGATAGCAAAATCACAGTTTATATAACAGCAAGGATATCTAATTTAATAAAGAAAATTTCGGCAGTATAACAGCAAAGAAATTGGTGCAAGTTGCAATTGCAGAATTATCGTCGAAAAATTTCAGCGGGTTATGATGAAAATTTGCAGCAACATAAAATCGTTTTTAGAGATGAATTTCTTAATAGATCAATCTTAGATGGAAGCCAAGATGATATATGAAGTCTATAAGAAATTTCATTCAAAAAAGATTGCAAATAGATGGGTTAAGGCAACGATATGCAGCTGAAATTTTCTGTAGCATAGATTTTCAAGTGCAGCAGATTGGACATAAAAGATCAGTAGTTTATATTGAGAATTTTTCGATGAAACCAAAGGGAAATCTACAGTTAGGAAGTGTCAAAGATGTCATAAAAATTTCGTAGAAATTTGGATAGAAAATGCACAGTAGTAAGATTAAACAGATGGTGCTATGCGGCTTGAATTCTGCAATTCAAGTGCAGCATATTGGACATAAAAGATCAGTAGTTTATACTGAGAATTTTTTGATGAAACCAAAGGGAAATCCACTGTTAGGAAGTGTCGAAGATGTCATAAAAATTTCGTAGAAATTTGGATAGAAAAAGTACAGTAGTAAGATCAAACAGATGGTGCTATGCGGTTGGAATTCTACAATGTATCTTTCGTCGTAGAGATGAAAACTTTGTGACAAAAAGTTTATGCAGCAATATAAGAACGATTTTTTTTTTTTTTTTCGAATAAGGATAACTAAATTGCAGCAGCAAGAAGGTAGGAAACCAGAACCTGTTGCAATTCACGGGGAGATCAAAGGATGATCCGCGGTGGTGGAGATGATGGCGGAATTCGGGGACGATCTTTTAAGCAATTGTGGGAATTGCTTTGGATGGTTGTGGAGGGTTGATGGATGGCTGTGGAAGGGCAGCGAGACGCCAAGAACGCTGCTCTGATACCAGGTGTTAGAACCCTTGCAGATTCTAAACTTGGGATTGATCTCTTTAGGGGATCAGCCTCCTTGGAACTCTATAGGGGATCCTCCCTCCAAGTTGCTGCTCAAAGGCTGCAGAAAAGATTCATCTATTGCTTAAGAAAAGAGAAGGAATGCATGACTATTTATAGGGCTTCTAAACCCTAACTCCTAATAGGACTCCTACTTAAGACTCTTACTTCTAACCAACTCCTAATAGGACTCCTACTCAAGACTCCTATTCCCTTACAACTCCTAATTCTTCTCTAAGAAAAAACCTCCCACATGAATGCCCCTCTCAATTAGGACTCTCCTAGCTAGAGTCCTAATAGAATGTCCCTCTCAATTAGGACTCTCCTAGCTAGAGTCCTAACAGAATGTCCCTCTCAATTAGGACTCTCCTAGCTAGAGTCCTAACATTTTTACATGAATGTCCCTCTCAATTAGGACTCTCCAAGCTAGAGCCCTAACACTTCGCCTATTGAAGGAAGGCCTCTAGTTGACGTCGGTGACCTCGTCGGTGGAGGAAGCCAAAAGTGGAGTAGGTCAAGATTGACCGAACCACTCTAAATCTCGGTTTGCATATACTTTGAGCATATTATCTTTACTGCAAACCTCCTCTAAAGCTTACTGCTTTTTGCGTATATATGATCGGGTTTCAAGCTTTGCACTTTCCGAATCAGCGTTTAGACGTAAATCTATTTTTTCGTACGATCATCATATTTCAGTTTGCGTTTACATTTTGATTTCTATCATAACTGCAAACTACCTTTATATCCTTGCTTAAACTGCATCTCACCTAATCAAGTGATTTACGAATCAGCATTTAGACGTAAATCAGTTTCTTCGTGCGAATATCATATTTCAGTTTGCGCCTACTATCATATTTGAATCATAACTGCAAATTGCATTTATATATTTGCTGCATCTCGCTTAAACAAAAGTTAAAGTGATTTACGAATCGGCTTTCTTACCGAAATCACTTTTAACGAATGAACGCAGTTTTTATCGTAGAAGGTTTTCCGCTGCACTAATTCACCCCCCCACTCTTTGTGCTCTTGATCCTAACATAAATTGTATAGATCGAAGTATGTTTTTACATGTGCAAGATTAACTATGATAGCAAGGCATGAAGCCAAATAAAGTCCCGAAGTCAAGGACGCGACTTCATTGGGAGTTCGAGAGTTCGTCGAAAGTTCAGACGTTCGTTGGAAATTCTGGCAGAACCAGTCGAGAAGTCTTGGATCTTACCTGAGAAGCTCATCGGAACTCGCCAAGAAGATCATCGTGAAGTCCAAGAGCTTGCTGGGAGTCCATTGGAACATTGCCGAGAGATCGTCAGAAGATTACCGGAAGATCGTCGGAAGCTCACCGGAAGAAACCAAGACATATGGACTTATTTAGCTTAGCAAATGTCTTAGGAATCGTAGTTAGCACGTAATTGGGTTTGATTTGGGCCAACTCAATTAGGGGCTAGCTAGGCCGATGTAAGGATTGTATTGGGCCCAATGAGAGGCCCAAACAATGCCCCAAGAGGTGACACCGTCATGGCACAGTCTTCGAGACTGTGTCAGGTAGTGGTACCGCTAGTTTGGGCAGTTGTACCGCCCCTAGCAGGGTGCCAGGCGGTGGTACCGCTAGTTTAGGCAGTGGTACCGCCCAGCACAACGTCCCAGGTGGTGGTACTGCCCAGCTCAGTCTTCGAGACTGACACTAGCGGTGGTACCGCCCGTGCCCAGGAAACCCAAGATGTGATGTTTTTAGGCTCCAAGTTTGAATCAACTTAAAGCCTATAAATACCCCTCTCATCCCTGGTTAGAACACATAAGCACAGAGTATTCAAAAGTGAGAAAATGCTGCTACAATCTTTTTAGAAATTCCCTCCACTCTAAGTTTAGAATTCTGTAAGAGGAGTGTGAGTGCTTGTAAGGGTTGTCTCCTAAACCCATGAAAAGGAGAAGAGGGGTGTAAAAGGTGGTTGGTCTTCGCCAATTGAAAGAAGACCGATAGTGGATGCCGGTGGCCTCGACGGAAGAGGAATCGGCAAAGTGGATTTAGGTCATGACGACATAACCACTCTAAAATTTGTTTGCATTTTTTGAGCAATTTACTTTAACTACAAACCTCCTTACTTGCTCTTTACATCCACTACTCTCTTACGTATACTTTCAAATATTACCTTTTCGAAACGGTTTTATGTCGGAAATGGTTTTAATCGAAATGAAGTTTTGAAATCGTAATTTTTACCGCTGCACTAATTCACCCCCCCCTCTTAGTGCCGACCCCTGATCCTAACAATTGGTATCAGAGCATCGTTTTTCATATTTGGTTTAACACCCAAATAGAAATGGCTCTTTTCGGTTTTCAAGAGGGCCACTCTCTCATTCGTCCTCCCTTTTTCAATGGGACGGACTACATTTACTGGAGAACTCGAATGAGTATTTTCTTGCTTTTGTTGGATTTAAATTTATGGAATATTATTGAAAATGGTTTTCAAATGTCTTCTCTTCCAATGAACCATTAGAATGATTTGGAGAAGCAAACATTTTCTTTAAATGCTAAAGCTATGAATGCTCTATTTTGTGTTTTAGATAAAACTGAGTTTAATCGAATTTCTATGTGCGAAACGACTTTTGACATATGGCGCACTCTCGAAATCACACATGAAGGCACTAGGAAAGTTAAGGATTCTAAAGTTAATTTTTTAATGTATGATTTTGAACTTTTTGATATAAAACCAAACGAAACCATTGTTGACATGTACACCCATTTTACGGATGTTGTCAATGGTTTAAAAGCACTTGGTAGAAGTTTTTCAGATTTTGAACTTGTGAACAAAATTTTATGTTCTCTTAATAAGATTTGGGATCCAAAAGTAACCGCAATACAAGAGCCAAAAAACCTAAATAACCTACCACTTGAAGAACTAATTGGGTCTTTAATAATATATGAAATGATGTGTAATGCACGTAAAGAACTTGAGAACCACCTTCCAAAGAACAAGAAGGATTTCAGACTTAGAACATTTGAAGACCACTCAACATAAGCTCAAGTGATGGTGAACATGAACTCTTTACTAATAAATTTAAAAAGTTAATGAAACAAAAAATAAAGAACAAAAAGAATGTAAGTACTTGCTTTGAACGCAAGAAGAAGAACACAAATTGGGATGAATCAAGCTCCTCCGAAGATGAGGAGAAAATCAACAAAGGTGAGGTGGCAAACTAATTTTCTTTTTTGGTAAGTCGAGATGGCAAACTACACCTTACGACTTTCAACGATGAGGTAATTGAAACTCCCTTAATTTATTTCAAAATTACATGATGCTTTATAATGGAATAGAATGTTAGATTTAAATCTAATATTGATCATATGTATGTTATTTTCAAGAATAAATATTGTGTATCTTGATGATTTCATGATTTTGATTGAAGATGATTTATGTTTAATGAAATCATGCTTGACAATTTTATTCTATGTATGAGACTTTGAAGTTATTCATGATGAAATGTTGCTTTGTCGGTTTTGAATAAGATGGATGGTTTTCATATAAAAACATGAGCATATTGATTTGAAATCATGTTTAATGGTTTTATAATTTGAAATTATGCATGATGAATCTTGCGATTTATGGATTATCGATTTTTATCGTAATGAAAATCGCTTATTGATCTTTGTCGTAATAAATCTTATACTTTCATTTTAAACGATGATATATATTTTCAATTAGCATAAATGAAAAAAGACATACTTGAATGAAATAAATCATATGAATTGAAACAACTAAAAAGTGAAAAGGTTTCTCCTTGAAAAATTTATTTTTCCCACTTTATCGATTTTTTCAAAAAGGAGATTAATGAAAACATGTATATTATGCTTTTATGAATCTCATGGATTATGAAAATGATTAGTCATTAATGGGTTTTATCGAAATCATGATCTTGATTTCTTCGAATATGATAGAACCCTTGCAGATTCTAAACTTGGGGTTGATCTCTTTAGGGGATCGGCTTCTTTAGAACTCTATAGGGGTTCCTCCCTCCAAGTTACTGCTCAAAGGCTGCAGAAAAGATTCATCTATTGCTTATCAAAAGAAGAGGAATACATAGCTATTTATAGGGTTTATAAACCCTAACTCCTAATAGGACTCCTACTTAAGACTCCTACTTCTAACCAACTCCTAATAGGACTTCTACTCAAGACTCCTATTCCTTTACAACTCCTAATTCTTCTCTAAGAAACAACCTCCTAACCCTAGCCGGCCTCTTCACCTCTTTAATAGGGGTCAGCTTAGGTAGGTTTTACATGAATTTCCCTCTCAATTAGGACTCTCCTAGCTAGAGTCCTAATAGACCTGCCCTCTTCAAATCAGCCTTGTCCTCGAGGCTGACGATTCATGAATTTTGGGAATTTGATCTTCAAGTCGTCATAGTTCTCCCAAGTGGCATCTTTTATTGGTAGGTTCACCCACTGCATTAGTACTTTAGTAGTGGGTCGTCGTCGTCGAGTCACGATCCGTCAATCAATAATGGCACTTGGCTGGGTCTGGAGTTCTCCTTGGATAGTCATATTTGGTGGGTGGCTTTGGGCTATCTCCAAGCACCTATTTACAACTTCCGTCTGGCCGTCGGTTTTTGGGTGATATGTCATACTCCTTTTGAATTTAGTACCCTGCATATGAAATAACTTTATCCAAAATCTGCTTGTGAAGATGCAAGTAGAATTTGTCACAAGCACAATGCGTCCCTTATAGTATAATTCTTTTGAGTCCCAAATATAATGAGCCACGGGGCTTGCTGCTTCCTCCAATTTTTTTATGATCTTACTGGTCTCTGAATCTTCCTGCCATTCCATCTTAATATCCTCAAGGAAGTCGCTGGTTGGAAGTGAAACGACCGAAACTTCAGCTTGCTCGGGTAGTTGCGAAAGCGCATCTGCAAGAACATTCTCTTTCCCCTTTTTGTAAGTTATTTCATAATCAAATCAAAGAAGTTTTGTTACCCAATTTTGCTGCTCAAGGGATGATATCTTTTGGTCCAAAAAGTACTTGAGGCTTTTATGGTCAGTTTTAATTTGAAATCGTCGACCAATCAAGTAGGGTCTCCACCTCGTTGCTGTGCGCACAATGGCGAGCATCTCCTTATCATATGTTGACTTATTTTGATGGGAGGGAGATAATGCCTTGCTAGTATATACGAGTGGTCGACCATCTTGCATGAGAATGACTCCAATTCCGACTCCAGATGCGTCGACCTCAATAATGAAGGGTCGGTTAAAATCTGGTAGTGTTAGCACCGGCATCGTCGTCATGGCTGCCTTAAGTTTGTCAAAGGCAACGAAGGATCTGTCCAACCATTGGAAGACATCTTTTTCCAGTAAGTAAGTAAGTGGTGCACTGATCTTTCCATAGTTTTTCATGAACTTGCGGTAGTAGCCTATTAAACCCAGAAAGCCATGTAGCAATTTTATGTTTCTCGGGGTCGGCTAGTTTTGCATTGCTTCAATTTTGAAGGGGTCCACTGTCACACCTTCCTCTGATATGATATGCCCAAGATATTCCACCTTCTGTTGAAGAAAGCAAAAATTCGTAGTGGTTGTTGTGTGTTCAAAAGGTGGTTTTCGGTATGTCTTCTTCGCACACTCATATTTGATGATACCCGGATCAAAGGTCCAACTTTGTGAAGATTTGTTCTCCCTTTCATCTAGCAATTCATCTGCTATTGGAATAAGGTATTTGTCCTTGATGGTTATGCCATTGAGAGCTCGGTAATCAACACATATTCGCTATGTTCCATCCTTCTTGCGTACAAGTAGCACCGGTGAAGAGTATTGGTTGCAACTTGGCTGAATAACTCCTGTTTCGAGCATCTCTTTTATAATCCTTTCTATTTCATCCTTCTGGAGATGTAGATATTGATATGGCCGAGTATTTGCTAGAGGTTTTCCTGAGAGAATCGTTATATAATGATCATGCCGACGGGTAAGAGATAGGTTGTGCGGTTCGTCAAATATATATGAAAATTTAGCAAGTAAAGGAAGTAGGTTTGGATCTTCAAATTCTATTGGCTCTCTCTTAGTTTTCTACTCAAGTTGCACCAAAAAGCCGCTGCATGCTTTATGCAAAACCTTCTCTATTTGTTGTGTGCAAATCGTCGTTACGTCGCCCCCACGTTTCCCATTCAGTATCACCTGTTTCTTCTAACTGTAAAATTTCATAATTAGTTGCATAAAATTCTAAAAAATATCACATAATGTCGTCAACCATTTAATTTTGAGCATGGCCTCATGATCATCAAGAGGGAGAAGGAAGAAATATGCAATTATCTCTTGGTAAGGCCTTATGATCAGCAACAGTTTCACTTACGGGCGCCTACGATCATATTTCAAAATCCATCCATCGGTGACCTTAATGTCAAACCTGCTGCAATTCTCGATAGGTAAGGCCATCTGGACAGCAACCTTACTGTTTAGAAAGTTATTAGTACTGCCCGTGTCGATGAGAACAATGATCGGTTGTTGTTTGAGAAGGCCTCCAACTTTCATCGTTTACGGTTTTGAGTAGCTGGCTAGTACATGTACCGTAACTTTGGTTAATTGTGGCTCTTCTTTTGCATCTTCTTTTTAATGTTCAAGGCTCTCTTCTGGATGTTCAATGACCTCTTCTTCTATTAGTTTAAGAAGTCTTCCTTTACTATAGCGATGCTCAGGGCTGCACGGCTCGTCGAAATGCCAACATAACCCCTTCGCATATCACTCCCGAAGCTCTTCTCTTGTTAACCTCTTTGGTGTAGAGACTCGGTCGACAGTAGGGGGGGCTGACGGCTTCAATATTGCTAGTTGAGGAGCGACCCTGGTCTTCCGAGCTTCATGGTTCAATTGCTCCTCTTGATGTCGTGCGAAAGAGATGGCTGCCATAAGCGTATACGGTTGTCGTGCTTTAACTTCTCCTCGGATCTCCGGCTTCAAACCCTCAATGAAGGTCCTCAATAGCTGTTTTTGAGACTAATCATGAGTTTGATTAGATAACCTTTCAAACCTGGTTTGGTACTCCTGAATGGTGGAGGTTTGTTGGATCTTTGCTAGTTGTCCGTCAATATTCTCGTAATCGGTTGATCTAAAGCGGATCAATAGTCCTTCTTTGAATTGTCACCATGAAAGGACTCCATAAGTATGTTCAAACTAGTCAAACCACTGTATAGCATCCCCTTCAAGATGTATAGCTGCAATTTTCACCATAGATGCATCCGCGGTTTTGTGGTACTAAAAATATCGCTCCGCACGCGAGATCCAACCAATCAGGTCTCCTTCTTCCCATCTAGGGAAGTCCACTCTCGTGCATGGATAGTTGGGGTCGGTCATAGAGCTTCCCCTCTCTTGAAAGTCATATCTTCGGGCTTGGTGCGATTGGGCAAAGCTCTCTCCTTGATGTGATTTCTTCGGGCTTAGTGGTTGGCCCAATCTGAGTTCGGTAAAGAGCGTCCGAAACTTATCCTCCATTCGCGCCTCGAAAGGTTCGAATTTAGCATTGATTACCTCCTCAGATGTCATAGTATATGTCGCCAAATCTGTGATGTTAAGATCTCTCTTTTCTTATCGGGTTAAAGGCATGTATTGGTTGAGAGAGGTGATGGTCGAATGGGTTGGTGGATTGGTGGATGTAGGCTATGGTTTAGGCTTGTTTTGTGACTATTTTGGGTACAGTTTGAGGGTATGGTTTTGTGGAGTTTGAGGGCTGTGGATGAAAGTTTTGGATCTATGATAGATGGTAGCAAAGGTTTGATAGAAATCAGTGGAAGTTGCAACAAGTATGTGCTGTCTTGTAAGAGTAGAATTGTTGTCGAAGAAACAACGATTTCTCGACGTAATTTTCACCAAAAACTTGAGAGAATTGAGGAGAGAATTGATAGCAAAATCACAGTTTATATGACAGCAAGGATGTATAATTTAATCAAGAAAATTTTGGTAGTATAACAGCAAGGAAATTGGTGCAAGTTGCGATTGCAGAATTCTCGTCGAAAAATTTCAGCGGTCTACGACGAAAATTTGCAGCAACACAAAATCATTTTTAGAGATCAATTCTTTAATAGATCAATCTTAGATGGAAGCCAAGATGATCTATGAAGTGTATAAGAAATTTCATTCAAAAAAGATTGCAAATAGATGGGTTAAGGCAACAATATGCGGCTGAAATTTTCTGCAGCATAGATTTTTAAGTATAGCAGATTGGACGTAAAAGATCAGTGATTTATATTGAGAATTTTTTGATGAAACTAAAGGGAAATCTACTATTAGGAAGTGTCAATGCTATCATAAAATTTTTAGATTTGGATAGAAACAACGTAGTATCAAGATCAAACAAATAGTACTATACGACTGAAATTTTACAATGCAGATTTTCAAGTATAGCAGATTAGACGTAAAAGATCAATGGTTTATATTGAACATTTTTTGACAAAACTAAAGGAAAATCTGCTGTTAGGAAGTGTCAAAGATGTCATAAAAATTTCATAGAAATATGGATAGAAAAAACGCAATAGCAAGATCAAACAGATAGTGCTATGCCGTTGGAATTCTACAATGTATCTTTCGTCGTACAGATGAAAACTTTGTGATGAAAAGTTTATGCAGCAATATAGGAACAATTTTTTTGGGATTTTTGAATAAGGATAACTAAATTGCAGCAGCAGTAAGATAGAAAACCAGAACCTGTTGCAATTCACGGGGAGATCAAAGGATGATCCGTGGTGGTGGAGATGACGACGGAATTTGGCAATGATCTCTTAAGCAATTATGGGAATTGCTTTGGGTGGTTGTGGAGGGTTGATGGATAGTTGTGGAAGGGCAGCGAGACGTCAAGAATGCTGCTCTGATACCAGGTGATAGAACCCTTGCAGATTCTAAACTTGGGGTTGATCTCTTTAGGGGATCGGCCTCCTTGAAACTCTATAGGGGTTCCTCCCTCCAAGTTGCTGCTCAAAGGCTGCAGAAAAGATTCAACTCTTGCTTATCAAAAGAGGAGGAATACATGGCTATTTATAGGGTTTCTAAACCCTAACTCCTAATAGGACTCCTACTTAAGACTCCTACTTCTAACCAAATCCTAATAGGACTTCTACTCAAGACTCCTATTCCTTTACAACTCCTAATTCTTCTCTAAGAAACAACCTCCTAATCCCAGCCGGCCTCTTCACCTCTTTAATAGAGGTCGGCTTAGGTAGGTTTTACATGAATATCCCTCTCAATTAGGACTCTCCTAGCTAGAGTCCTAACAGAATAACATGAGATTACCTTTGATGATCATTTTGATTATTTTGATTCATGAAATTTTGGATTCATTACTTAATCTTTCATTTGTTTATGAGATGGTTGAAATCTTTGTACCTTTGAATTCTTCCCTTATCTTTTCAATTTTTGAAATTATGCATGTTATATGTTGGAGATTTGAAACCATGTTTTGATATCATGCATACCCAAGAGATGTTTGATTTGATAAATTGAATGAATTGAAAATGAACGATGATTTTTCTCTTGATTATAACTTATGATATTTTTTATGAATCATCATTTTGATTTCTTGATATTCGATACATGAAATTTTTCTATGAATCAAGATTTTTTCATGCTATGATTCTTCTTGGTATTCACTAAAAATGATGTATTTAAATTAACTAGGATATGCTACTTGACATCTTGATAATTTATGACTTGAATTTTATTATATAAAATTCCTTGTCTTCATGAAATGTTTATCTCATCACCAAAATTCTCTTGATATTTTGAATGTGATAAAATGAAATTATGCATGAAATACAAATGAGAAGTTAATGATTATGCATGATAGGATGTAATGAATTTTGACATTTAGATACCATCATTTGAAAAGCAATGATCATGTTGCCAAAATGATGTATCATGAATGCTCTAAATGGTGAATGTTTGGTATCATGATCAAAATATTGATAAATGCTTAAAAATTTTAATGTTTTAGTATCATGTATGATATGCTCATAATGATGATTGATTTATATTTCGGTATTGTACATAAAAAATGAAATTTAAAGTTTTAAAATTGTGCATGTTGTAAATTGAAACTATAATGATATACAAACATATTGAAATAAGGTTTGATACTTAACCCTTGTCATGATTTGAAGATTATAGTAAAGGGAAATGAATTACACTATTGTATTGTTATTCCCTTCTATTTGACAATGACATAGGGAGAGCAAATTTTGCTAGCTTGCTAGCTAGCTTACAAATATCAAGAGAAGCAATGTGTGCTAAGTTACACATTCGAGAAGAAAGAGCTTGCTATCTTGAACGTCACTAGCTTGCCTATCTCAAGAAAATGTAAAAACTTGCTTACTTTCTTGCACATCTAAAGAGAAGATGCAAACGTAACACTTACCAAATTGTTTGCTTGCTTCATGTAAAACATTGTATCTTGCTAGCTTGAATATTGTAAAATAATGTAAAATTTTGCTAGATGCACATTGCAAAAGGAAGCAAGAATTGCTAGCTTACAAGAAAGCTATCTTGCATTTGTTTTCGAAATCTTGCTAGCTTGCGTAATGATAAAACTGAAAATTATGTTTATTATGCAATGACTTAAATTTGAATATCACAAACACTTGATAGTTCGAACTTCTCCTTTTTGTTGATGACAAAGGGGGAGAAGTATGATCATATTATGCATGATGACGTGTTGCAAATATTCATGATGAATATTGCAATGACTTGAATTCAGTTTGAATTCAAGGTTCTATCAATATAACATATTGATAGGGGGAGTTTGTTTAAACTCTGGGAGTTAAGATTAACTTCGTCATCAATCGGTTGTTATCATCAAAAAGGGGGAGATTGTTGAATCTCGTATTTTGATGATGAAACAAATTGCTAATTGTTTATGATTTAATCTACGTTTTAACCAATTTCCACCGCCCAGTCCGGCAGTACCACCACTTGATCCTTCGGGTTCTGGGCAGTGCCACCGTCCGTCCTTACGGGTCACTAGTTGGGCTCCAAATTTGGCCCAAACCAATTTATATGAAGGCCTAGTTGGCCCCTAACCAGGTTATAAGATTAACTCTTAATCATAACCCTAATTATATGCAAACTATGAAATTAAGACATTGTCATGCCCCTCAAAATATCCATGATTTTTAAAATTTTCGTCACAGACCAATCCAGGATCCAAACTAACGTTTGAGGACACTGAAAACATTCTATTCATATTCACATCCATAAAACCTGTGCAGTTTATAATCATATATCACATCACTCGATAATTCACATTTATGGCAACCCAAGCCAACTTGACAAACATGAACAACATTTATAAATCCACAAGCTAAATAAATTATACAATCAGAACTCCAACTATTCACCACAAGTTCATATCGTCATAAATTAGACTTAACATTCCGAAATTCCAAATAAGAGAGATCTTCTAACACTTTTACACAGTATATCCATTTCGATCATCAGAACAATTCATTACATACAAAATATGCTTATACAACAATAGCATAACAACCAACAGGACTTGCCCATAATTCTGAATAGCTATCCACTGCCTCAGCCCAAATCAAACATCTCGAAGAGTGACAAGCTGACCTGAAAGGTTTATATAACAACGGAGTGAGCCAAAAACGGCTCAGCAAGTGACAAAGCATATTCAGAACAAAAGGAACGGTTTGAAACGAGTAAGGTATCATAATGCAAGGCAGAATACCAGAATTCTCAAGGATACCATCTCAATAGATACCAAATCATACGTATCATGTCATTCATAACATATTTGATCCATAACGAATGGAGCATAGAGTAATTGGAACATATCAATGGCAGATAGGACATTTCAGAACAAATCAGCTCATAGCAAATGGAGCACAGAGTAATTTGGAGCATATCAATGGTAGATAGGACATTTCAGAACATATCAGTTCATAGCAAATGGAGCACAGAGTAATTAGAGCATATCAATGGCAAATAGGACATATAAGAACATATCAGTTCATAGCAAATGGAGCACAGCGTAATTGGAGCATATCAGAAGCAAAGGAAACATATCAAGCTTATCAATGGCATATAAAATGTTCCGAAGCATATCAACGGCATATGGAACATTTCGAAACAAAATCATCAGGGAATGAAGCCTTTCAGAGCATATCGGTACACATATCGTACAAGAGCTCAAACGTCGTCCTTGACGTTGCAATCATATCAATCTTATCCAGAGTATGAACAGAAACAAACTCACCAAAACTCTGGATGTCATATCAAACACATAGAGGGTGTAGTGGGATCTCAGTCAGAATGTGATTCATCCATTTCTGAATGACCACCTGACAAAAGTCTCCCACGTCTGGGAGCTCCATCCACCCACGTCTAGGTGAAGTCAAAGGGGGTCGGCAGAGCATCGCAGGCTCTAATCACATACCCACGTAGCGGGCAACAAGCGCAAACAGAATATCCCTCATAGCGAGACCCCACATAGCGGGCAAATAGCGCATACCCTTTACCATTTCTGGCAAAGGTCCAGACAATCCCACACACCAGAGTACAAAAGGGCAGTTTTAACAACAAGTAGCATATGTCGGAAGCACACGCGGAACAACGAAGCGTACATGTGCCTTTACGAGTCAATCCGAAGTAAGCAATAATATTTCACAAGCATATTCAGATTTGAAAGGAATTGAAAGCAAGGGCACATATGGAATCCAAGCAATCACATATAACTCAATTCAATAAGAAGATTTGATGAATTCAATGTCCAAAGGAATGAAACTGGAATAGGCACATATCGAAAGCAAATGCGGAACAATAGGATATACATGTGCCTATATGAGTCAATACGATATAGCATAAACGTTACACAACAGTTTTCAAGAATGCAATAACTTTAAGGACAAGAACATACAAGAATTCAAAGCAGTAATATAAAGCTCAATTGAATAAGAAAGCTAAAGGATATCAATTTCCAAAGGAATGAAACCAGAATATGAGAAATCGACCAAAGCTCGATTTCTGGCAGAATACAGAAGGCACATTGAACAAATGATTCAAACTATCAAACGTGCTCCAATTTACTCAGAAATAATTATTGGATAATACTTTCAGATAAGACATGCTTCATATGAATTGAACTGTCCAACAGAGAGAGTTACAAATAATTTGGTAAGCAAGTGTCGTAGAACAAAATCTCTGTTGGCAGAATTCCTAATGTTAGATTCAATAGATAGCTGGACAGGTGTTTGGATTCTAAATCTTTCAATCCATATATCAAGGAAAGGTCTACGAGTCTATTTTCCAATGAAATCAGTTTTGAACAAATCAGAGTTTCCAACAATGACTTATAGGCAACTCGGTATCAAAAGGTCAGAATATCAGAAGTTGCACAGATTCGAATCGTTACGTCTAAACAGGAGATATATCAAATGCAAGGCTAGAACAATTCAAAGTTCCTCATATTCAAAGCAAATGTAGAGATAAAATTGCAGTGAGGAACGATCAGGATACTTGCAATAGGAAAGATTAGAACAATTACAGGCGGAACGATCGGGAAACTTGCAATAAGAAAAGTTAGAGCAATTATAGGAGGAACGATCAGGGAACTTGAAATAAGAAATATCAGAGCAATTATAGGAGAAACGATCAGGGAACTTGCCTTTCAAATATTTTGATCTGAATATCCAAGGAAGGTGCCAGTCCAATCTTTCTACTTTTCCTCCGTGTCCTCTCTCTGTTTCGTTTTGTGCTCCCGTTTTCTTCCTTTCTTCGTAACTACATCACGTGTCGAACATCGAGGCACAGTCACCTGCTCTCTCTTACTCTCATTCCTTCTTTTTCTTTCCCAAACGCACCTGCCACAGCCGCCGCCGCTGCCGCTGCCACAATCGCAACTGCGGTCACAACCGCAGCCCCCTTCCACTGCACTATTTCCTTCTTCCCTTCTCTCGTTCCTACTCTTTCTCTTTCCCAAAAGCAGCTACTGCAGCTACTGCAGCCACCACCGCTGCCGCAGCTACCGCAGCCAACGTCGCAGCCGCAGCCGGAGTCGCAGCCACGGCCGCAGCCACCACACTCGCAGCCTCTTCTTCCTCCCCTGCTCTATTTCCTCCTCCTCTTCCAGCTGCAGCTGCCACTGCCGCAGCTGCTACCCCTTCTCCTCTTCCTCTTTTCTTCCTCTTCTTCCCTTCTCTTCTTCTTCCTTTCCTTCTCTTCTTTCCCAGCCACAACTGCAGCTGCCATCGCCGCAGCCGCAGCCCCTTCTCCTCTTCCTCTCTTCTTCCTCTCCTTCCCTTTCTCTTCTTCTTCCTTTCCTTTTTCTCTTCCTCTTTCCCTGCCACAGATGCAGCTGCCACAACCGCAGCCGTAGCTACTTCTTTCCCTTCTCCTCTTCCTTCTCCTTCCTTTCTTCTTCTTCTCTCCCCGCTGCAACTGCTGCAGTCGCGGCCGCAGCCACGGCCGCAACCTCTCCCTCCTCCCCTGCTCATCTTCCTCTTCTTCTTCTCTTCCAGCTGCAGCTGCCATCGCCGCAGCTGCAGCCCCCTTCTTCTCCCCGACGAACAGCACCTCCTTTCCTCTGTTTCCTCCTGCAGGAAACAGAGGTGCCGCCTCTTCACCCGCTTCTACTTCTTCTCTTCTTCCTCACCATCTCTTCCTCTCCTTCTCTTCCAGCTGCAGCTGCCACCGCCGCAGCCGCAGCTCCTCCTTTCCCTTCTCTTCTTCCTCTCCTTCCTTTCTTCTTCTTCTCTTCTTCTCCTTCCTCCCCTTCTTCTCCCCGACGTCACACACACCCTCTCCTCTGTTTCCTCTGCAGGAAACAGAGGTATCACAACCTCTTCTCCTGCTTCCTCTTCCTCTTCTCTTCCTTCTTCTTCTTCTTCTCCTCTTCGAACGCCCCACCTCTCCTCTGTTTCCACCTGCAGGAAACAGAGGTGCTGCAGCCCTAGCTGCTGCCACCTCTCGCTCCTCTCCCTCTTCCCTCTCTTTTCCCTCTTCTTCTCCTTCTTTTCTTCTCCTCTTCCCTTTTCCTCCCCAACCCCACACACCTCCTCGCTGCAGCCTTGCCGCAGCTATCATCCTCTCTTCTTCTTCTTCTTCTTCTTCTTCTTCTTCTTCTTCTTCTTCTTCTTCTGCTTCTTCTTTTTCTTCTTCTCTTCTCCCTCTTCTTCCTCTCTTCTTCTCCCCACGCCCCACAGCTTCTCGCTGCAGCCCTCGCTGCAGCCACCTCCTCTTCTTCTTCTTCTTCATCTTCTTCTCTTCTCCCTCTTCTTCCTCTCTTCTTCCTCCTCTCTTCTTTTCCCTCTTCTTCTTCTTTTCTTCAACCACTCTCCTTCTTCTCCTCACGCCCCACCGCTCGAAACAGAGTGCGTGGGAGGCGGTGGGATAATACCGAATTTTCGGTTTTTCCTTTTCTTTTTTTTTTCTTTTTGCAACTTAGCAGTTTAGTCCTTGTAATTTCTATATTTACATATAGGTCCCCCAATTTACATATAAATCCTTATTAATACATTTTTAAAAGTGAGGGATATTACAGACATAGTCCTAAGCAGGTTTTTAACTGGCAATGTCGAGTTTCCTTCCGGCGAGCTTTTCGACGAACTTCCGATGGACTTCCGATACACCATCAGATTTCTTCCGGCAGACTCCCAACAGGCTCCCGGTCTTGTGGCGAGTTCAACGAGTCATTGGCAAGTAGCCGAACCTTCTTGGTGATCTCCGTGAACCTCCAACGATCTTTCCAGTGGACTTCCCAAATCTTCGGCAACTCCCCGATTCCTTCTCGGTTAGTTCCGGCATCACTTCCAACGATTCTTCAGACTTTTGGCGGACTCTCAAACACCCATCGAACTTGACTCCGGTAGACTTGCTTTATGTCTTCAAGCTATCATAGTTAATCCTGCACACTTAAAACAAAACTTCGATCGAGACAATTAATCCTAAGCAATTAATCAAGTTGTCCGGCATGTCATTGGTCCCTCGACGCTTCGTCCGATTCTTCGACACATCGTCCTCTCTTGCGTGTTGAATCTCGGATTTTGATGATAAAATCAATTGATGGGTTAATTGATCTAATCCATATTATTGAGTTAAGTGTGCAGGATTAACTACGATAACCAGAAAACACAAAGCTAGAATATCGGAGTCAAGTTCGATGGATGTTTAAGAGTCCGAAGAATCATCGGAGATGCTGTCGGAACCAACCGAGAAGAAATCGGGAACCTGTCGGAATTTTCGGAAGTTTGCCGAAGAGATCGTCGGAGGTTCACGGAGATCACCGAGAAGGCTCGGCTACTCGTTAAAGTCATCACAAGATCGGGAGCTTGCTGGGAGTCCATCGGAAGAAGTTCATTGGAAAGCTCGCTAGAACAAGACTCTACGTTCGCGGTTGAAAACTTGCTTAGGATGTTTTTAGTTATGTATTTCACTTGTAATTAGGATTAGGATTAAGAGATAATCCTATATCCTGGTTTGGGGCCAATTGGGCCCAAAATTAGACTTCGTTTGGGCTAAATTTGAAGTCCAACCAGTGAACCGAAGGGTCTGGTGGTGGCACCACCAGACAGGGCGGTTGCACCGCCCAGCACCCAAGAGTTGGGCGGTGGCACCGCCTAGCACCCGAGAGCTGGGCGGTGGCACCGCCAGTCAACTGTCAGTGTTAGACACTGATAGGCGGTGGCACCGCTAGCATCGGGAACCAAAGAGAATTCAAATTTTGGAGCCCAAATTTGAATCCTCTTGAGGCCTATAAATACCCCTCAAATCTTAGCTGAGATTATAACTTTTTGAGAAGTAATTGATTGAGAGAAAGGTCTTAGAAAAGTCTTAGCAAGTCTTGTTTTCAATTTGCTAGTGTTCACCTCCTTCTTTCTTGCTGAAAATCTGTAAGAGAGTGAACCACTTGTAAAAAGTTGTAAGAGGGGTATTTACCCTTCCCCTTCAAGAGATTTGCTAGTGGAAGGTGGGAGCCTCATCGAAGAGGGGCCTCGCAAGTGGATGTAGGTCAGTTGACCGAACCACTTTAAAATCGGCGTGATCTCTGGTTTGCATTTACTTATTGTTATTTATATTACTCCAAACCATTTGCACTTTAATGCTCTACTTCTTTGTCTCCTTCTTACGTATCCCTTCAAGTTAAAACGAAATCGAAACGGTTTCAAATGAAACGTTGCTTTTATCGTACGAAGTTTCCGAAAGTGTTTAAATCGTCAAAAGTTTTGTTGAATCTCGGATTTTGATGATGAAGTCAATTGTCATTTGTTGTCTAATATATGTGTTGAGATAAGTGTGCAGGATTAACTACGATGAAAGTAAGACATGCAGCAGGAGTTGCGCCGGAGTCATGACAATGATCACGTTGGGAGTTCGAGAGCTCGACGGAAGTTCGGACAGTCGTCGGAGGTTCTGCGGGAACAAATCCGAGAAGTCCAGACGCTTGCCAAAGGAGCTCGTCGGAACTTGCCAAGTGGATCGTCGCAGTCCAGGAGTTTGCCGGAAGTCCGCAGGAGCATCACCGAGGGTTCATCGGATGATCGACGGAAGTTCGCCGGAAACTCGCCGGAAGAAGCAAGTGACGTACCGAAGCAAGCTGCAGAATATGTCTTAGGAAATAATCATAGTTAGCACTTTGATTAAGTTAGAAATGGGATGTGATCCCATTAGCTTAATCCTGGGGCAATTGGGCCCTTGAAGAACTCAAATTGGGTCGAATGGTTCAGCCCATTCGGACCCAGGTTGCTGTGGGAGGTGCAACCGCCCAGGCAGGGAGGTAGCACCGCCCAGGCTATGTCTCCCGGCGAGACTGGGCGGTGCAACCGCCCCAGCTAAGAGGTGCAACCGCCCAGGGCTCAGTCTCCGAGCGAGACTGGGCGGTGCAACCTCCTCTGTCAGGAGGTAGCACCGCCAGAGCTCAAGTTTCGAGCTCTGCCAGGCGGTGCAACCTCTCCAGTCAGGCGGTGCAACCGCCTGAGCTCGGTCTTCGAGCTCTGGTAGAGAGGTGCAACCGCCCCTGACAGAGGTAGCACCGCCCAGAGGCTCAGTCTTCGAGCTCTGCCAGGCGGTGCAACCTATCCAATCAGGAGGTGCAACCGCCTGATCCCGGAATTCCGGGATTTGATCGTTTTGAGCTCCAAATTTGAACTGGGTTGGGGCCTATAAATACCCCACCCATTCAGCACTGAAAAGATACAGACCTACACCGAATTCTTGATCTTTTCTGTGATTCTAAGAGCTCAAATTTGTGTTAAGTCCAAAAGTTCTCCTCTTTCTGTTCTTTAAGTCTTGAGTTGTAAAGAGAGGAGAGAAAGGTTCTGTAAGGATTGTCTCTTGAGCCCGTCAAAAGGAGTGAAACTGTAAAAGGGCAGTTGGCCTTCGCCTATTGAAGGAAGGCCTCTAGTTGACGTCGGTAACCTCGTCGGTGGAGGAAGCCAAAAGTGGAGTAGGTCAAGACTAACCGAACCACTCTAAATCTCTGGTTTGCGTTTATTTTGAGCACTTTATCATTACTGCAAACCTCCTACATAGCTACTGCTCTCTGCGCTTTTACGAACAAGTTTCTAAGTTCTGATCTTTCCGAATCTGCATTCAGACGTAAATCGGTGTTTTCGTACGATCTTTACATTGCAGTTTACATTTACGTTTTGATTCTATTTATAACTGCAAACTATCTTCTGCGCTTTTACGAACGAGTTTCTTTGCAGTTTACGTTTATGTTTTGATTCCATTTATAATTGCAAACTGCGCTTAGACGCAATCTACGCTTAGACGCAAACTGCGCTTAGACGTAAACTGCGCTTAGACGCAAACTGCGATTAGATGCAAACTGCGCTTAGATGCAATCTGCAAACTGCATTTAGACGCAAACTGCGTAAACTGCGCTTAGACGCAAACTGTGTTTAGACGTAAACTGCACTTAATCATAAGTAATCTTAGAATCGGCTTTTGCATCAAAATAGTTTTTATCGAACGAACGCAGCTTTCGTTTTTAATTGCTGAAAGATTTCCGCTGCACTAATTCACCCCCCCCCCTCTTAGTGCTCTCGATCCTAACAAGTTTATCATACTTTACCGCTGCACTAATTCACCCCTCCCCCCCCCTCTTAGTGCCGCTCCGATCCTAACAATTAGTATTAGAGCTAGGCTCACTCTCATATTTGGTTCAATACCCAAGAGAGATGGCTTACTCCGGCATACATGAGGGTCATTCTATCACACGTCCACCCTTGTTTCATGGGTCGGATTATACTTATTGGAAGACTCGTATGAGGATCTTCCTCATTTTCATGGATTTCGAGCTTTGGACTATTGTTGAAAATGGATTTAAAAAATCTTCTCTTCCAATGAGCGAATGGAATGAATCGGAAAAGAAGGTTTTTGCTTTAAACACAAAGGCTATGAATGTCTTGTTTTGTGCACTAGACAAAAATGAATTTAATCGTGTTTCAATTTGTGATTCGGCTTTTGATATTTGGAGAACTCTTGAGGTCACTCATGAAGGCACTAGCCGAGTGAAAGAGTCCAAAATCAACATCCTTGTGCACTCTTATGAACTTTTCCGAATGAAACCAAGTGAGTCAATCGGAGACATGTACACCCGGTTCATGGATGTCATCAATGGACTCAAAGCTCTTAGTAAAGATTTTACTAACTTTGAACTAGTAACTAAAATCTTAAGATCCCTCCCTAAAAGTTGGGATCCAAAAGTTACGGCAATTCAAGAGGCTAAAGACCTTAAAACATTCCCTCATGAAGAACTTATTGTGTCTCTAATGACCTACAAAATGACATGTCAAGCTCATGACGAGCTCGAGAACCCCCTTCCAAAGAATAGGAAGGATATGACACTCACATCACAAGAAGACCACTTGAAAGGAACATCAAGTGATGAGGACAGTGACAATGACATTGCACTTTTGACTCAAAAATTTAAAAAATATTTAAGAAAAAATAAATTTAAAAATAATACAAAAAATAAATTTGAACACAAGAAGGACCAAGTGATTTGCTATGAGTGCAAAAAAACCAGGACAATACAAGAACGATTGTCCTCCAGCCAAAAAGAGAACATCAAAGAAGAAGGCGTTCAAGGCAACGTGGGATAATTCAAGCGCGTCCGAAGAAGAGGAGTCTAACACCGAGCAAGTTGCTCATTACGCCCTAATGGCCATCGGAGAAGAGAAACATACACCATTACAAGCTAGGAGCAAGAGATGGTATCTAGATAGTGGATGCTCAAGACATATGACTGGAGATCCATCTCATTTCTCTATGCTCACTAGCAAAGAAGATGGGTACGTCACCTTCGGAGACAACAACCAAGGCAAAATCATTTGCAAGGGAACCATAGGTAACAAATTAAAATTTTTTATTGATGATGTCTTGCTAGTTGATAGATTGAAACATAATCTCTTGAGTGTTAGTCAATTATGCGATAAAGGCTATATCGTTAGATTTGAATCAAATGTGTGTATTATTGAAAAACCAAACCACAACATAACTATGATTGCATTAAAATAAAATAATGTCTACACCATCAACCTTGATGAACTGAGTAATGAAATATGCTTCTCCGCTTTAAATGATGATGCTTGGCTTTGAAATAGGAGACTAGGCCATGCAAGCATGAAACTAATATCTAAGATCTCATCTAGAGAATTAGTGTGAGGAATTCCAAATATAAAGTTTATTAAGGACAATGTATACGATGCATGTCAACTAGGTAAACAAATAGAAACTAGTTTCAAACCAAAAACTCAAATTAGCACCACTAGACCATTGCAATTGATTCAGTTGGACTTATTTGGACCATTTGACACGACAAGTCTAGGAGGAAGCAAATATGTGTTTGTAATTGTGGATGACTATACTAGATACACTTGGACCTATTTCTTAGCTCACAAAAGTGATTGTTTCAAGTGTTTCTCTAAATTTTGTAAACTCACTCAAAACGAAAAAGGTTTCATGATTTCATCAATTCAGAGTGATCAAAGTGGCGAATTTCATAACCATGACTTTCAAAATTTTTGTGAAGTTAATGGATACAATCACAACTTCTCCACTCCGAGGAATCCCCAACAAAATGGAGTAGTTGAAAGAAAAAATAGAAACCTACAAGAAATGGCAAGAACGATGTTAAATAAATATAGTCTACCCAAGTATTTTTGGGCCGAAGCCGTAAATACGGCTTGCTACATCATGAATAGGGTCCTAATAAGACCATCCCTATCAAAAACTCCCTATGAATTATGGAATAATAAAAAACCAAATATTTTCTATTTTAAAGTTTTCTGTTGTAAATGCTTTATTTTGAATAAAAGGGATGCCTTAAGAAAATTTGATGCTAAATCCGATGAAGGCATCTTTCTTGGTTACTCTTTCGTTTCTAAGGCTTTTCGGGTTTTTAACAAAAGAACCTTAGTAATAGAAGAGTCTATTCATGTAGTTTTTAATGAAATTTCTAATTTAAAGAAAAATAATTTTGATGATGATCTTGGTTTTGATAATTTGAATTTAAATGAACCCCCTCCTCAAAATAGCAACTTGTATGCACCTTCTTCCGAAATTTCCTTACCCAAGGAATGGAAGTATATAGATGCTCATCCAAAGGAGCTAATTATAGGAGATACATCAAAAGGGGTTCAAACTCGTTCATCTTTCAAGAATTTTTGTGCTAACATCGCCTTCCTTTCTCAAATCGAACCTAAATGCATTGACGAGGCCATAAAAGATGATTTTTGGGTTATTGCAATGCAAGAGGAATTGAATCAATTTGAGAGGAATAAGGTATGTAAGCTTGTTCGTAGACCTAGTGACCATTTAGTCATTAGTACTAAATGGGTCATTAGAAACAAGCAAGACAAAAATGGTATTGTGGTTAGAAACAAGGCAAGATTAGTGGCCAAAGGTTTCAACCAAGAAGAGTTATCAATTACGAAGAAACCTTCGCTCCCGTGGCTCGATTAGAAGCCATAAGGATGCTCCTTGCCTATGCTAGTAGTAATAATTTTAAACTATTTCAAATGGATGTCAAAAGTGCTTTCTTGAATGGTTTTATTTCCGAAGAAGTATATGTCGAACAACCTCCCAGATTTGAAAATTCTCTTCTTCCTAATCATGTATTCAAATTGACTAAGGCTCTCTATGGCTTGAAACAAGCTCCTAGAGCTTGGTATGAAAGGCTTAGTTCCTTTCTTATTTTAAATAATTTTACTAAAGGCAAGGTTGATACTACATTATTTATTAAATATTTTGAAAATAATTTTCTTATTGTGTAAATTTATGTTTACGATATTATTTTTGGCTCTTCGGATGAATCACTATGTGAATCATTTGCCAAATGTATGAGTCATGAATTTGAAACGAGTTTAATGGGTGAATTAACTTTCTTTTTAGGATTATAAATCAAACAACTTAGTGATGGTATATTTCTTAACCAATCTAAATATACATTAGAATTGTTAAAACGATTTAACATGGATAATTCAAAAGCAATAAACACCCCTATGAGTACTGTGACTAAGTTAGATATGGATGAAAATAGTAAAAATTTCGATCAAAAAATATATAGGGGAATGATAGGTAGTCTACTCTACCTCACCGCGACTAGACCAGATATTATGTTTAGTGTAGGACTTTGCGCTAGGTTTCAATCAAATCCTAAATTATCTCATCTTAAAAGTGTTAAAAGAATATTTAGGTATCTTAAAGGAACTCCAAATTTAGGATTATGGTATCCAAAATATGAAAAATTTGATTTAATAGCTTATGCAGATGCCGATTTTGGCGGATGCAGGATAGATAGAAAAAGTACATCCGGAACATGCCAATTTTTAGGACATGCACTTGTTTCTTGGACTTCCAAGAAACAAAATTCAGTTGCACTATCTACGGCGGAAGCCGAATACATTGCTGCAAGTGCATGCTGTGCACAAGTTATTTTTTTTGGTAAGTAAAAGTAAATTGATTATGTATAAAGTTTCTACAACTAGCTTTATCTATACAAGTCATAGACAAAGCCAAGTAACTCATAGAGTGCGAATGCGATAGTTATGACTACACATGCTGTAGACTATAACTACCTGTGGGTACATTATTTGGCATCATTCCCAAGATCTTTAGCTAATAGAAAAATTAAATTTGATAAAAATATCTTTTTCTCTTCGGGTGAAGTGCTCGGTTTTGAGATCATGCTCCATACAGGATCTTGAGTCTCTAATAATCTCTTTCAAGAGCTGAGCATTGTTTGTGTGTTGACATTCAAAGATTCTATTACATCTCTCCTTCCACATCCACCAAATAGCGCATCTGAAAGTAACCTTTGCCAGTTGTGTAAGAGGCCCTTTTCTTGAGAAACATTGCATAAGGTCGCCTAGTTCTTGGTGCAAGTTTGGTTGCGGCAGTCTATTGAGTTCAAATCGCTGGAGAATCTCCTTCCATATCCATTTTGTATAATCACAAGCAAAATAGAGGTGGTCAATAGTTTCTTCTTGTTGCAAACAAAGGGAGCATCGGTTAACATGATAGATACCTCTTCTTTTCATATTGTCTATTGTAGGTAGTTTATTGAGAAGGGCCTGCCATGTACATAAGGAGTGTCTTTGTGATCCCGGTCGATCCCATGTCCAACTGCTTGGGACCCACTTGTTATTTCTTTGCCTAATTTGATTCCATGCGGATGTGGCACTAAATTTGCCATTGTCATGAGGCCAAATAAGTGTATCTGAAGAGTTGTTCCTGATTGGAATAGCTATGATAGTCGGTCAAAGTGATAACATTTCGGGAGAAATAGGATTAGGGAGACACCAAGTACCGTTAGCAATGAACTCGGAAACCTTCCAATCTTTGGGAGCCCCAAGTTGTTTGGATGAAAAATACATTAGAAAACTATTGAATTCACTTCAAAAACATTCCCATAAAATGTGATAATACTAGTGTTAGGATCAGAGCTGCACTAAGAGGGGGGGGGGGGTGAATTAGTGCAGCGGTAAAGTGTGATAAACTTTTGACGATTTAAACACTTTCAGAAACTTCGTACGATAAAAGTAACATTTTCGTTTGAAACCATTTCGATTGCGTTTTAACTTGAAGAGATGAGTAAGATGGAGACAAAGAAGTAGAGCATTAAAGTGCAAATGGTTTGCAGTAATGTAAATGACAATAAGTAAATGCAAACCAAAGATCACGTCGATTTTATAGTGGTTCGGTCAAATGACCTACATCTACTTGCGAGGCCCCTCTTCGATGAGGCTCCCACCTTCCACTAGCAAATCTCTTGAAGGAGAAGGGTAAATACCCCTCTTACAACTTTTTACAAGCGGTTCACTCTCTTACAGATTTTCAGCAAGAAAGAAGGAGGTGAACACAAGCAAATTGAAAACAAGACTAGCAAAGACTTTTCTAAGACCTTTCTCTCAAACAATTGCTGCTCAAAAAGTTGTAATCTCAACTGAGATTTGAGGGGTATTTATAGGCCTCGAGAGGATTCAAATTTGAGCTCCAAAATTTGAATTCTCTTTGGGTTCCCGATGCTGGCGGTGCCACCGCCTGTCAGTGTCAGACTCTGACAGTGCTGGGAGGTGCCACCGCGTAGCTCTCGGGTGCCACCGCCAGACCCTTCGGTTCACTGTTTGGGCTTCAAATTTAGCCCAAACCAATTCTAATTTTGGGCCCAGTTGGCCCCTAACCAGGATATAGGATTATCTCTTAATCCTAATCCTAATTACAAGTGAACTGCATAACAAAACACATCCTAAGAAAGTTTTCAACCGCGAACGTCGAGTCTTGTTCCGGCGAGCTTTCCGACGAACTTCTTCCGACGGACTCCCAGCAAGCTCCCGAACTTGTGATGACTTTAACGAGTAGCCGAGCCTTCTTGGTGATCTCCGTGAACCTCCAACGATCTCTTCGGCGAACTTTCGAAAATTTCGACAGGTTCCCGATTTCTTCTCGGTTGGTTCCGGCAGCATCTCCGACGATTCTTCGGACTCTTAAACGTCCATCGAACTTGACTCCGGTATTCTTGCTTTGTGTTTTCTGGTTATCATAGTTAATCTTGCATACTTAACTCAATAATATGGATTAGATCAATTAACCCATCAATTGATTTTATCATCAAAATCTGAGATTCAACAATCTCCCCCTTTTTGATGATGACAATCAATTGATGATGGAGTTAAACATAACTCCCCCTATCTATATGCCATATTATGAGAAGATAAAAACAGTTGAATTTCATCCATTGAATTCAAGCATAAACCGATAGGTTCTAACCGTAGAACTTATCGTTATTCTCATTAAGCAATAGTAAATTCAAAACTTCGATGAAAATCATTTTCAAGTCGAATGATAAGAGACAATTTTTACTACGGCAGGAGATAAAGATTTTCAACATGAATTTCATGATATAAATGTAAGGCATGCTTTCAATATGATCAATCAATCTTGCGATATTCTCAAAGATTTCGCAAGGCATATAAGACATTCATATCACACAAGCTTTTGCAATTCATATAAGTCATGCTATTAAAATGGTACAAGTCATCACTTTTCTCCCCCTTTGTCATCAACAAAAAGGGAATGAGACTTGAAGCACATAATTTGTGATTATAACATCAGAAATTCAGCATTGATCATAAAAATTTTATCATTCAAAATTAAGTATGCTAAAATATTTACACAGAATTCATCTTAAAGGAAAATTCAGCATTCATCCATTTTATCAAATCTCTTCTTTCTATAAATAACAAAAAATTGTAGATGTACAAAGAAGAGATAGTGATAAAAAAATTCAAGTAGTAACTCCAATAAGCCAAGATCATAATCCATTCAAATTCAATTCGTCAACTTGAAACTCATAATCAAGCCATCAAAATCAATTTCGAGATTCACAAGATATCATAAAATCATTAATCTTGATCAGATGGGAGCAGTGTTTGACTCAAGATAGGATAAGATAATTTAACATGTCATTTAGAATTGAAAGAGAAGAATCAAATTCATTGAGGAACGAAGAGAGGATGAAAAACTTTACGGAAAAATCCATTCAAACAAGTTTATTCTTAGGGACAATTTAACATACCTAATTCCCTTCTAATGAATTCAAATTGATCTTCATTTAAAGCTTTTGTAAATATATATGCTAATTGATGCTTTGTGTCAATGAATTCTAGAACAATATCATTGTTAAGGACATGATCACGATGAAATGATGCCTAACATTGATGTGCTTAGTTCTAGAGTGCTGAATTGGATTTTTAGTAAGACATATGGCACTAGTATTATCACATTTTATGGGAATGTTTTTAAAGTAAATTCCATAGTCTTCTAATGTATTTTTCATCCAAACAACTGGTGCACAGCATGCACTTGCAGCAATGTATTCGGCTTCCGCCGTAGATAGCGCAACTAAATTTTGTTTCTTGGAAGTCCAAGAAACAAGTGCATGTCCTAAAAATTGACATGTTCCGGATTTACTTTTTCTATCTATCCTGCATCCGCCAAAATCGGCATCTGCATAAGCTATTAAATCGAATTTTTCAGATTTTGGATACCATAGTCCTAGATTTGGAGTTCCTTTAAGATACCTAAATATTCTTTTAACACTTTTAAGATGAGATAATTTAGGATTTGATTGAAACCTCGCGCAAAGTCCTATACTAAACATAATATCCGGTCTAGTCGCGGTGAGGTAGAGTAGACTACCTATCATTCCCCTATATGTTTTTTGATCGAAATTTTCACTATTTTCATCCCTATCTAACTTAGTCACAGTACTCATAGGGGTGTTTATTACTTTTAAATTATCCATGTTAAATCGTTTTAACAATTCTAATGTATATTTAGATTGGTTAAGAAATATACCATCACTAAGTTGTTTGATTTGTAATCCCAAAAAGAAAGTTAATTCACCCATTAAACTCATTTCAAATTCATGACTCATACATTTAGCAAATGATTCACATAGTGATTCATCCGAAGAGCCAAAAATAAATTCGTCACCATAAATTTACACAATAAGAAAATTATTTTCAAAATATTTAATAAACAATGTAGTATCAACCTTGTCTTTAGTAAAATTATTTAAAATAAGAAAGGAACTAAGCCTTTCATATCAAGCTCTAGGAGCTTGTTTCAAGCCATAGAGAGCCTTAGTCAATTTGAATACATGGTTAGGAAGAAGAGAATTTTCAAATCCGGGAGGTTGTTCGACATATACTTCTTCGGAAATAAAACCATTCAAGAAAGCACTTTTGACATCCATTTGAAATAGTTTAAAATTATTACTACTAGCATAGGCAAGGAGCATCCTTATGGCTTCTAATCGAGCCACAGGAACGAAGGTTTCTTCGTAATCGATACCTTCTTCTTGGTTGAAACCTTTGGCCACTAATCTAGCCTTATTTATAACCACAATACCATTTTCGTCTTGCTTGTTTCTAAAGACCCATTTAGTACTAATGACTAAATGGTCACTAGGTCTAGGAACAAGCTTCCATACCTTATTCCTCTCAAATTGATTCAATTCCTCTTGCATTGTGATAACCTAAAAATTATCTTTTATGGCCTCGTCAATGCATTTAGGTTCGATTTGAGAAAGGAAGGCGGCGTTAGCACAAAAATTCTTGAAAGAGGAACGAGTTTGAACCCCTTTTGATGTATCTCCTATAATTAGCTCCTTTGGATGAGCATCTATATGCTTCCATTCCTTGGGTAAGAAAATTTCGGAAGAAGGTGCATCCAAGTTGCTATTTTGAGGAGGGGGTTCATTTAAATTCAAATTATCAAAACCAAGATCATCATCAAAATTATTTTTCTTTAAATTAGAAATTTCATTAAAAACTACATGAATAGACTCTTCTATTACTAACGTTCTTTTGTTAAAAACCCGAAACGCCTTAGAAACGAAAGAGTAACCAAGAAAGATGCCTTCATCGGATTTAGCATCAAATTTTCTTAAGGCATCCCTTTTATTCAAAATAAAGCATTTACAACCGAAAACTTTAAAATAGAAAATATTTGGTTTTTTGTTATTCCATAATTCATAGGGAGTTTTTGATAGGGATGGTCTTATTAGGACCCTATTCATGATGTAGCAAGCCGTATTTACAGCTTCGGCCCAAAAATACTTGGGTAGACTATATTTATTTAACATCGTTCTTGCCATTTCTTGTAGGTTTCTATTTTTTCTTTCAACTACTCCATTTTGTTGGGGATTCCTCGAAGTGGAGAAGTTGTGATTGTATCCATTAACTTCACAAAAATTTTGAAAGTCACGGTTATGAAATTCGCCACTGTGATCACTCTGAATTGATGAAATCATGAAACCTTTTTCGTTTTGAGTGAGTTTACAAAATTTAGAGAAACACTTGAAACAATCACTTTTGTGAGCTAAGAAATAGGTCCAAGTGTATCTAGTATAGTCATCCACAATTACAAATGCATATTTGCTTCCCCCTAGACTTGTCGTGTCAATTGGTCCAAATAAGTCCAAATGAATCAATTGTAATGGTCTATTGGTGCTAATTTGAGTTTTTGGTTTGAAACTAGTTTTTATTTGTTTACCTAGTTGACATGCATCGCATACTTTTTCCTTAATAAACTTTATATTTGAAATTCCTCGCACTAAATCTCTAGATGAGATCTTAGATATTAGTTTCTTGCTTGCATGGCCTAGTCTCCTATGCCAAAGCCAAGCATCATCATTTAAAGCGGAGAAGCACATTTCATTACTTAGTTCATCAAGGTTGATGGAGTAGACATTATTTTGTTTTAATGCAATCATAGTTATGTTATGGTTTGGTTTTTCAATAATACACACATTTGATTCAAATCTAACGATATAACCCTTATCGCATAATTGACTAACACTCAAGAGATTATGTTTCAATCCATCAACTAGTAAGACATCATCAATAGAAAAATTTAATTTGTTACCTATGGTTCCCTTGCCAATGATTTTGCCTTGGTTGTTGTCTCCGAAGGTGACGTACCCTTCTTCTTTGCTAGTGAGCATAGAGAAATGAGATGGATCTTCAGTCATATGTCTTGAGCATCCACTATCTAGATACCATCTCTTGCTCCTAGCTTGTGATGGTGTATGTTTCTACAAGAAGGGATTATTTTTAGGTACCCATTTTCTTTTGAGTGCCTTAAAAACTTGTTCATCATATTGCATAGAATTGATCATGGTTCCTTTAGGAACCTAAATTAGTTTGTTCGGACTAATTTTCTTGAATGGACATTTATAAGTTTTATGTCCATATTTGCAACAAAAGTTGCAATTGTTTTGGTGCCGAACATGTAAGATGGGGCCTTTAATGAAGGTGGTAGGATTTTGGTGAGGACTTCTCACAAATCCGATTCCACTTCTTTTAGGAACGTGACCCTTATTTGTAAGGATCATGTTCAAAGATTTGCTATCAACCTCGAATTTCTTCAAGGTGTCCTTAAGTAGCAAGTTCTCCTTTTGGAGAGATTCTAGATCATGGCATTTTATACATGGAGCTAAACTATCATGATATTTAGTTTTTAATTTATCGATATCACAAGTGAGACTATCATGCTCCTTTTTTAGCAATTTATATTTTCTACTAATTGTCTTACATTCATCAAATAACTCATGGAAAGCATTTAACAATTCATGATAAGGTAAATCTGCATCAATTAAATCCATTACCTCCTCTCCGATGGCCATTAGGGCTTAATGAGAAACTTGCTCGGTGTTGGACTTCTCTTCTTCGGACGCGCTTGAATCATCCCACGTTGCCTTGAGCACCTTCTTCTTTGATGTTCTCTTTTTGGCTTGAGGACAATCGTTCTTGTAGTGTCCCGATTTTTTGCATTCATAGGAAATCACTTGGTCCTTCTTTTGTTCGAATTTATTTTTTGTATTATTTTTAAATTTGTTCTTTCTTAAATATTTTTTAAATTTTTTAGTCAAAAGTGCAATGTCATTGTCACTGTCCTCATTACTTGATGTTCCTTTCAAGTGGTCTTCTTGTGATTTGAGTGTCATATCCTTCCTGTTCTTTGGAAGGGGGTTCTCGAGCTCGTCATGAGCTTGACATGTCATTTCGTAGGTCATTAGAGACCCAATGAGTTCTTCAAGAGGGAATGTTTTAAGGTCTTTGGCCTCTTTATTGGCCGTAACTTTTGGATCCTAACTTTAGGGAGGGATCTTAAGATTTTAGTTACTAGTTCAAAGTTAGTAAAATCTTTACCAAGAGCTTTGAGTCCATTGATGACATCCGTAAACCGGGTGTACATGTCTCCGATGGACTCACTTGGTTTCATTCGGAAAAGTTCGTAAGAGTGCATAAGGATGTTGATTTTGGACTCTTTCACTCGGCTAGTGCCTTCATGAGTGACCTCAAGAGTTCTCCAAATATCAAAAGCCGAATCACAAATTGAAACACGATTAAATTCATTTTTGTCTAGTGCACAAAACAAGGCATTCATAGCCTTTGCATTTAAGGCAAAAACCTTCTTCTCCGATTCATTCAATTCGCTCATCGGAAGAGAAGATTTTTGAAATCTGTTTTCAACAATAGTCCAAAGCTCGAAATCCATGGAAATGAGGAAGATCCTCATACGAGTCTTCCAATAAGTATAATCCGACCCATTAAACAAGGGTGGACGTGTGATAGAATGACCCTCATGTATGCCGGAGTAAGCCATCTCTCTTGGGTATTAAACCAAATATGAGAGTGAGCTTAGCTCTGATACCAATTGTTAGGATCGGATCGGCAATAAGAGGGGGGGGGGTGAATTAGTGCAGCGGTAAAGTGTGATAAACTTTTGATAATTTAAACACTTTCGGAAACTTCGTACGATAAAAGTAACGTTTTCGTTTGAAACCGTTTCGATTGCCTTTTAACTTGAAGAGATAAGTAAGACGGAGACAAAGAAGTAGAGCATTAAAGTGCAAATGGTTTGCAGTAATGTAAATGACAATAAGTAAATGCAAACCAGAGATCACACCGATTTTACAGTGGTTCGGTCAAATGACCTACATCCACTTGCGAGGCCCCTCTTCGATGAGGCTCCCACCTTCCACTAGCAAATCTCTTGAAGGGGAAGGGTAAATACCCCTCTTACAACTTTTTACAAGCGGTTCACTCTCTTACATATTTTCAGCAAGAAAGAAGGAGGTGAACACTAGCAAATTGAAAACAAGACTAGCAAAGACTTTTCTAAGACCTTTCTCTCAAACAATTGCTGCTCAAAAAGTTGTAATCTCAGCTGAGATTTGAGGGGTATTTATAGGCCTCAAGATGATTCAAATTTGGGCTCCAAAATTTGAATTCTCTTTGGGTTCCCGATGTTGGCGGTGCCACCGCCTGTCAGTGGCGGTGCCACCGCCTATCAGTGTTAGACTCTGACAGTGCTGGGCGGTGCCACCGCCAGACCCTTCGGTTCACTATTTGGGCTTCAAATTTAGCCCAAACTAATTCTAATTTTGGGCCCAGTTGGCCCCTAACCAGGATATAGGATTATCTCTTAATCCTAATCCTAATTACAAGTGAACTACATAACAAAACACATCCTAAGCAAGTTTTCAACCGCGAACGTCGAGTCTTGTTCCGGCGAGCTTTCCAACGTACTTCTTCCGACGGACTCCCAGCAAGCTCCCGAACTTGTGATGACTTTAACGAGTAGCCGAGCCTTCTTGGTGATCTCTGTGAATCTCCGATGATCTCTTCGGCGAACTTCCGAAAATTCCGACAGGTTCCCGATTTCTTCTCGGTTGGTTCCGGTAGCATCTCCAACGATTCTTCGGATTCTTAAACGTCCATCGAACTTGACTCCGGTATACTTGCTTTGTGTTTTCTGGTTATCGTAATTAATCCTGCACACTTTACTCAATAATATGGATTAGATCAATTAACCCATCAATTGATTTTATCATCAAAATCCGAGATTCAACAACTAGTGCCATATGTCTTACCAAAAATCCAATTCAGCATTCTAGAACTAAGCATATCGATATTAGGCATCATTTCATACGCGATCATGTCCTTAACAATAATGTTGTTTTAGAATTTATTGACACAAAGCATCAATTGGCAGATATTTTTACAAAAGCCTTAAATGAAGACCAATTTGAATTCATTAGAAGGGAACTAGGCATGTTAAATTGTCCTTGAAAATAAGCTTGCTTGAATATATTTTTCGAAAAATGTCTCATCCTTTTTCGTTCTTCTATGGATTTGACTTCATCATTCTCCTTCGATTCAAAATGACATATTGAAGTACAACTCATTATCTTAACATATCTTGAATCAAACACCTCTGAAAACAAAAAGGGGGAAATTTTTTTTTTTTTTTCTTCTTCCGCAGCACGCCAGCGGTGGCACCACCAGAACCGACGGTAGCACCGCCTGAGCGCTCGGGCGCCAGGCGATGGCACCGTTCGGTTTGGCGGTGGCACCGCCCGAGACACCCTATAAATTCCAAATGGTTAGGGTCGATGGTGACACCGCCCCCAACCCGTGCAGACCTCTCTCAAACTCTCCAAAAAAAAAACTTCCTAACTCTCATTCTAACCTCTAGAAGTCTTGGAGAGGGATTCTTATTGGTCCAAGCTCTCCATCCTCCAAGAAACACTCCATAAGGTAAAATCTTTCCTTCCCCTTCTTCTTGTTTTACCTACTCATTACAATTTCATATTTTTTTTCTATCATCTTGTTTAGACAATGGCCCCTAAGAGATCAAAAGGGAAAAGGATTGAAGGAGATTCATATGACCACGATCTTTTTAGATCCAAAGAAGAGGCCCTTAGGTTTCCAAAATTTGAAACAAGATGTATCCATAAGGGTAAACACGTTGATCTCGATGAACTAGGAGACTTAGAACCCATTAGGTGGTTTGCTCATCTAGAGGCCCTACCTCTCCTACAAATAGATGAACCAATTTATCCCAGGTTAGTTAGGCTCTTTTATGCAAACCTATGGGTAGATAACGATAGCCTAAGTACTTACCTCTTAGGAACACAAATTAGGATTTCTGATAATACTATTTGTGAACTAATTGGAATCATTGAAAAAGATAGGGGCTGCTATTTTAGAGGTAAATGAGATGTTAATATAATAGGACCAACTTACACCGAAGCTGTCGAAACTATTTTTGCAAACTCGGACCTCGGAATAATACCAAAGAGTTGCGAACACTTACTACCTTTTAACTCTAAGATTCTTCATAATATCATAACAAGCATACTATTCCCTAAGCAATATCATCTTGATGAAATGAGTCTAATAGAGATAAGCACCATGTATTGGATTATGACCGGTCAACATAACTATTTTGGATACTCAATATGGCAACACATGCAGGATATTACAGCTAAAGATACTATGTTGCCATATGGGGGATTAATCACTAGATTTCTTCGTGCCTATGACATTTGCATCCCTCCCGATGAAGAAACAATTCAAAGTGATAGATATAACATCATCAATAAAAATCTACTAAAGAGACTTAGGTGCACATTTAACAATGGAATATGGGTAAGGCAACTTAGAAGGACTGATCCTATTCCTCCACCAGTAGAACAACCAGAAACACCAATTTTTAGGGGAAATGAATCTCCTCCTAGTCCCTTTGGCGCAGCACCTTCAACTCCTGTTTCATCCTCTAAAGGACTCATTATGGCAGAACTATCTCAGATCAAATTCCAACAAGACCAACTCAAATCATAGCAAGAACAAATTCAACTCCAACAAATTGAAATTTTGAAGGAACTACGACAACTAAATCAAAAAATAGATGTTATGTATCAGCACTATGGATTACCTCCTAAGGATTGATGTATCTTTTTATTCTGCTCTGTTTACTCTTAATATCAAGTTCGAAGTTGGTCATCTTTTGAACAAAAACTGAACCTTCTTTTTAAATGTATTTTTAAAATTCTGGATATATGCTTCTGGATGAATGCTGATTTTTCCTTTTAAGATGAATTCTGGATAATTATTTTTGGCAAATTTGAATGATTAATCTTAATGCTGAATTCTTTCTCTAATGATTTTATGATCACAAATTGCGTGCTTCAAGTCTCATTCCCTTTTTTGTTGATGACAATGGGGGAGAAGTGATGACTAAGTGATGATTTATACCATTTCGATAGTATGACTTAATGAAAATGTCTTATGCGCATCGATAACATGACTTATATGAATTACAAAAGCTTATGTGATATGAATGTCTTATATGCCTTGCAAAATCTTTGAGAATATCGCAAGATTGATTGATCATATTGAAAGCATGCCTTACATTTATATCATGAAATTCATGTTGAAAATCTTTATCTCCTGTCGTAGTAAAAATTGTTTCTTATCATTCGACTTGAAAATGATTTTCATCGAAGTTTCGTATTTACTTATGCTTAATGAGAATAACGATAAGTTCTACGGTTAGAACTTATCGATTTATGCTTGAATTCAATGGGATGGAATTCAAGTGTTTTTTATCTTCTCATAATATGGCATATAGATAGGGGGAGTTATGTTTAACTCCGTCATTAATTGATTGTCATCATCAAAAAGGGGGAGATTGTTGAATCTCGGATTTTGATGATAAAATCAATTGATGGGTTAATTAATCTAATTCATATTATTAAGTGTGCAGGATTAACTACGATAACCAGAAAACAGAAAGCAAGAATACCGGAGTCAAGTTCGATGGACGTTTAAGAGTCCGAAGAATCTTCGGAGATGCTGCCGGAACCAACCGAGAAGAAATCGGGAACCTGTCAAAATTTTCGGAAGTTCGCTGAAGAGATCGTCGGAGGTTCACGGAGATCACCGAGAAGGCTCGGCTACTCGTTAAAGTCATCACAAGATTGGGAGCTTGCTGGGAGTCCGTCGGAAGAAGTTCGTCGGAAAGCTCGCCAGAACAAGACTCGACGTTCGCGGTTGAAAACTTGCTTAGGATGTTTTTAGTTATATAGTTCACTTGTAATTAGGATTAGGATTAAGAGATAATCCTATATCCTGGTTAGGGGCCAACTGGGCCCAAAATTAGACTTGGTTTGGGCTAAATTTGAAGCCCAACCAGTGAACCGAAGGGTTTGGGGGTGGCACCGCCCAACACCCGAGAGCTGGGCGGTGGCACCACTTGGCTGGGCGGTGGCACCGCCAGTCAACTGTCAATGTCAGACACTGACAGGCAGTGGCACCGCCAGCATCGGGAACCAAAGAGAATTTAAATTTTGGAGCCCAAATTTGAATCCTCTTGAGGCCTATAAATACTCCTCAAATCTCAGCTGAGATTACAACTTTTGAGAAGCAATTGATTGAGAGAAAGGTCTTAGAAAAGTCTTACCAAGTCTTGTTTTCAATTTGCTAGTGTTCACCTCCTTCTTTCTTGCTGAAAATCTGTAAGAGAGTAAACCGCTTGTAAAAAGTTGTAAGAGGGGTATTTTGTTAGAACCCTTACAGATTCTAAACTTGGGGTTGACCTCTTTAGGGGATCGGCCTCCTTGGAACTCTATAGGGGTTCCTCCCTCCAAGTTGCTGCTCAAAGGCTGTAGAAAAGATTCATCTATTGCTTATGAAAAGAGAAGGAATACATGGCTATTTATAGGGCTTCTAAACCCTAACTCCTAATAGGACTCCTACTTAAGACTCTTACTTCTAACCAACTCCTAATAAGACTCCTACTCAAGACTCCTATTCCCTTACAACTCCTAATCTTCTCTAAGAAAAAACCTCCTACATGAATGCCCCTCTCAATTAGGACTCTCCTAGCTAGAGTCCTAACAGAATGTCCCTCTTAATTAGGACTCTCCTAGCTAGAGTCCTAACATTTTTACATGAATGTCTCTCTCAATTAGGACTCTCCAAGCTAGAGTCCTAACAGACCCGCCCTCTTCAAATCAGCCTTGTCCTCGAGGCTGATGATTCGTGAATTCTGGGAATTTGATCTTCAAGTCGTCATAGTTCTCCCAAGTGGCATCTTCCATTGGTAGGTTCGCCCACTATATTAGCACTTCATTAGTGGGTCATCGTCATCGAGTCACGATCCGTCGATCAATAATGGCACTTGGCTGGCTCTGGAGTTCTCTTTGGGTAGTCATATTTGGTGGGTGGCTTTGGGCTGTCTCTAAGCACCTGTTTAAAACTTCCGGCTGGCTGTTGGTTTGTGGGTGTAATATCCCCCACTTTTAAAAATGTATTAATAAGGATTTATATGTAAATTGGGGGACCTATATGTAAATATAGAAATTACAAGGACTAAACTGCTAAGTTGCAAAAAGAAAAAAAAAAAAAGAAAAGGAAAAACCGAAAATTCGGTATTATCCCACCGCCTCCCACGCACTCTGTTTCTTTCCAGAAACAGAGAGAGCGGTGGGGCGTGAGGAGAAGAAGGAGAGTGGTTGAAGAAAAGAAGAAGAAGAGGGAAAAGAAGAGAGGAGGAAGAAGAGAGGAAGAAGAGAGGAGAAGAGAAGAAGATGAAGAAGAAGAAGAAGAGGAGGTGGCTGCAGCGAGGGCTGCAGCGAGAAGCTGTGGGGCGTGGGGAGAAGAAGAGAGGAAGAAGAGGGAGAAGAGAAGAAGAAGAAGAAGAAGCAGAAGGAGAAGAAGAAGAAGAAGAAGAAGAAGAGAGGATGATAGCTGCGGCAAGGCTGCAGCGAGGAGGTGTGTGGGGTTGGGGAGGAAAGGGGAAGAGGAGAAGAAAAGAAGGAGAAGAAGAGGGAAAAGAGAGGGAAGAGGGAGAGGAGCGAGAGGTGGTAGCAGCTAGGGCTGCAGCACCTCTGTTTCCTGCAGGTGGAAACAGAGGAGAGGTGGGGCGTTCGAAGAGGAGAAGAAGAAGAAGAAGGAAGAGAAGAGGAAGAGGAAGCAGGAGAAGAGGTTGTGATACCTCTGTTTCCTGCAGAGGAAACAGAGGAGATGTGTGTGACGTCGGGGAGAAGAAGGGGAGGAAGGAGAAGAAGAGAAGAAGAAGAAAGGAAGGAGAGGAAGAAGAGAAGGGAAAGGAGGAGCTACGGCTGCGGCGGTGGCAGCTGCAGCTGGAAGAGAAGGAGAGGAAGAGATGGTGAGGAAGAAGAGAAGAAGTAGAAGCGGGTGAAGAGGCGGCACCTCTGTTTCCTGCAGGAGGAAACAGAGGAAAGGAGGTGCTGTTCGTCGGGGAGAAGAAGGGGGCTGCAGCTGCGGCGATGGCAGCTGCAGCTGGAAGAGAAGAAGAAGAGGAAGATGAGCAGGGGAGGAGGGAGAGGTTGCGGCCGTGGCTGCGGCCGCGACTGCAGCAGTTGCAGCGGGGAGAGAAGAAGAAGAAAGGAAGGAGAAGGAAGAGGAGAAGGGAAAGAAGTAGCTGCGGCTGCGGTTGTGGCAGCTGTGGCAGGGAAAGAGGAAGAGAAAAAGGAAAGGAAGAAGAAGAGAAAGGGAAGGAGAGGAAGAAGAGAGGAAGAGGAGAAGGGGCTGCGGCTGCGGCGATGGCAGCTGCAGCTGTGGCTGGGAAAGAAGAGAAGGAAAGGAAGAAGAAGAGAAAGGGAAGGAGAGGAAGAAGAGAGGAAGAGGAGAAGGGGTGGCAGCTGCGGCAGTGGCAGCTGCAGCTGGAAGAGGAGGAGGAAATAGAGCAGGGGAGGAAGAAGAGGCTGCGAGTGTGGTGGCTGCGGCCGTGGCTGCGACTCCGGCTGCGGCTGCGACGTTGGCTGCGGTAGCTGCAGCAGCGGTGGTGGCTGCAGTAGCTGCAGTAGCTTCTTTTGGGAAAGAGAAAGAGTAGGAACGAGAGAAGGGAAGAAGGAAATAGTGCAGTGGAAGGGGGCTGCGGTTGTGACCGCAGTTGCGATTGTGGCAGCGGCAGCGGCGGCGGCTGTGGCAGCTGCGTTTGGGAAAGAGAAAGAAGGAATGAGAGTAAGAGAGAGCAGGTGACTGTGCCTCGATATTCGACACGTGATGTAGTTACGAAGAAAGGAAGAAAACGGGAGCACAAAACGAAACAGAGAGAGGACACGGAGGAAAAGTAGAAAGATTGGACTGGCACCTTCCTTGGATATTCAGATCAAAATATTTGAAAGGCAAGTTCCCTGATCGTTTCTCCTATAATTGCTCTGATATGTCTTATTGCAAGTTCCCTGATCGTTTCTCCTATAATTGCTCTGATATGTCTTATTGCAAGTTCCCTGATCGTTTCTCCTATAATTGCTCTGATATGTCTTATTGCAAGTTCCCTGATCGTTTCTCCTATAATTGCTCTGATATTTCTTATTTCAAGTTCCCTGATCGTTCCTCCTATAATTGCTCTAACTTTTCTTATTGCAAGTTTCCCGATCGTTCCGCCTGTAATTGTTCTAATCTTTCCTATTGCAAGTATCCTGATCGTTCCTCACTGCAATTTTATCTCTACATTTGCTTTGAATATGAGGAACTTTGAATTGTTCTAGCCTTGCATTTGATATATCTCCTGTTTAGACGTAACGATTCGAATCTGTGCAACTTCTGATATTCTGACCTTTTGATACCGAGTTGCCTATAAGTCTTTGTTGGAAACTCTGATTTGTTCAAAACTGATTTCATTGGAAAATAGACTCGTAGACCTTTCCTTGATATATGGATTGAAAGATTTGGAATCCAAACACCTGTCCAGCTATCTGTTGAATCTGACATTAGGAATTCTGCCAACAGAGATTTTGTTCTACGACACTTGCTTACCAAATTATTTGTAACTCTCTCTGTTGGACAGTTCAATTCATATGAAGCATGTCTTATCTGAAAGTATTATCCAATGATTATTTCTGAGTAAATTGGAGCACGTTTGATAGTTTGAATCATTTGTTCAATGTGCCTTCTGTATTCTGCCAGAAATCGAGCTTTGGTCGATTTCTCATATTCTGGTTTCATTCCTTTGGAAATTGATATCCTTTAGCTTTCTTATTCAATTGAGCTTTATATTACTGCTTTGAATTCTTGTATGTTCTTGTCCTTAAAGTTATTGCATTCTTGAAAACTGTTGTGTAACGTTTATGCTATATCGTATTGACTCATATAGGCACATGTATATCCTATTGTTCCGCATTTGCTTTCGATATGTGCCTATTCCAGTTTCATTCCTTTGGATATTGAATTCATCAAATCTTCTTATTGAATTGAGTTATATGTGATTGCTTGGATTCCATATGTGCCCTTGCTTTCAATTCCTTTCAAATCTGAATATGCTTGTGAAATATTATTGCTTACTTCGGATTGACTCGTAAAGGCACATGTACGCTTCGTTGTTCCGCGTGTGCTTCCGACATATGCTACTTGTTGTTGAAACTGCCCTTCTGTACTCTGGTGTGTGGGATTGTCTGGACCTTTGCCAGAAATGGTAAAGGGTATGCGCTATTTGCCCGCTATGTGGGGTCCCGCTATGAGGGATATTCTGTTTGCGCTTGTTGCCCGCTACGTGGGTATGTGATTAGAGCCTGCGATGCTCTGCCGGCCCCCTTTGACTTCACCTAGACGTGGGTGGATGGAGCTCCCAGACGTGGGAGACTTTTGTCAGGTGGTTATTCAGAAATGGATGAATCGCATTCTGACTGAGATCCCACTACACCCTCTATGTGTTTGATATGACATCCAGAGTTTTGGTGAGTTTGTTTCTGTTCATACTCTGGATAAGATTGATATGATTGCAACGTCAAGGACGACGTTTGAGCTCTTGTACGATATGTGTACCGATATGCTCTGAAAGGCTTCATTCCCTGATGATTTTGTTTCGAAATGTTCCATATGCTGTTGATATGCTTCGGAACATTTTATATGCCATTGATAAGCGTGATATGTTTCCTTTGCTTCTGATATGCTCCAATTACGCTGTGCTCCATTTGCTATGAACTGATATGTTCTTATATGTCCTATTTGCCATTGATATGCTCCAATTACTCTGTGCTCCATTTGCTATGAACTGATATGTTCTGAAATGTCCTATCTACCATTGATATGCTCCAAATTACTCTGTGCTCCATTTGCTATGAGCTGATTTGTTCTGAAATGTCCTATCTGCCATTGATATGTTCCAATTACTCTATGCTCCATTCGTTATGGATCAAATATGTTATGAATGACATGATACGTATGATTTGGTATCTATTGAGATGGTATCCTTGAGAATTCTGGTATTCTGCCTTGCATTATGATACCTTACTCGTTTCAAACCGTTCCTTTTGTTCTGAATATGCTTTGTCACTTGCTGAGCCGTTTTTTGACTCACTCCGTTGTTATATAAACCTTTTAGGTCAGCTTGTCACTCTTCGAGATGTTTGATTTGGGCTGAGGCAGTGGATAGCTATTCAGAATTATGGGCAAGTCCTGTTGGTTGTTATGCTATTGTTGTATAAGCATATTTTGTATGTAATGAATTGTTCTGATGATCGAAATGGATATACTGTGTAAAAGTGTTAGAAGATCTCTCTTATTTGGAATTTCAGAATGTTAAGTCTAATTTATGACGATATGAACTTGTGGTGAATAGTTGGAGTTCTGATTGTATAATTTATTTAGCTTGTGGATTTATAAATGTTGTTCATGTTTGTCAAGTTGGCTTGGGTTGCCATAAATGTGAATTATCGAGTGATGTGATATATGATTATAAACTGCACAGGTTTTATGGATGTGAATATGAATAGAATGTTTTCAGTGTCCTCAAACGTTAGTTTGGATCCTGGATTGGTCTGTGATGAAAATTTTAAAAATCATGGATATTTTGAGGGGCGTGACAGTGGGTAATATGTCGTACTCCTTTTCAATTTAGTACCCTGCATATAGAATAACTTTGTCCAAAATCTGCTCTTGAAGATGCAAGTAGAATTTCTCACAAGCACAATGCGTCCTTTATAGTGTAATTCTTTTGAGTCCCAATTGTAATGAGCCATGGGGCTTGGTGCTTCCTCCTATTTTTTTATAATCTTACTAGTATCTGAATCTTCCTGCCATTCCATCTTATTATCCTCAAGGAAGTCGCTGGTCGGAAGTGAAACGGCCGAAACTTCAACTTGCTCGGGTAGCTGCGAAAGTGCACCTACAAGAACATTCTCTTTCCTCTTTTTATAAGTTATTTCAAAATCAAATCCAAGAAGTTTTGTTACTTATTTTTTCTACTCAGGGGATGGTATCTTTCGCTCCAAAAAGTACTTGAGGCTTTTATGGTCGGTTTTATTTTGAAATAGTCGACCAATCAAGTAGGGTCTCCACCTCGTTGCTGCGCGCACAATGGCGAGCATCTCCTTATCATATGTTGACTTATTTTGATGGGAGGGAGATAATGCCTTGCTAGTGTATGCAAGTGGTCGACCATCTTGCATGAGAATGGCTCCAATTCTGACTCCAGATGCGTCGGCCTCAATAATGAAGGGTCGATTAAAATCTGGTAGTGTTAGCACCGGCATCGTCGTCATGGCTGCCTTAAGTTTGTCGAAGGCAGCGGAGGCTCTGTCCGACCATTGGAAGACATCTTTTTTCAGTAAGGAAGTAAGTGGTGCACTGATCTCGCCATAGTTTTTCACGAACTTGTAGTAGTAGCCTGTTAAACCCAGAAAGCCATGTAGCAATTTTACGTTCCTCAGGGTATGCCAGTTTTGCATTACTTCAATTTTGAAGGGGTCCACTGTCACACCTTCCTCTGATATGATATGCCCAAGATATTCCACCTTCTGTTGAAGAAAGCAAAAATTCATAATGGTTGTTGTGTGTTCAAAAGGTGGTTTTCGGTATGTCTTCTTCGCACACTCATATTTAATGATACCCGGATCAAAGGTCCAGCTTTGTAAAGATTTGTGCTCCCTTTCATCTAGTAATTCATCTGCTATTGGAATAAGGTATTTGTCCTTGATGGTTATGCCATTGAGAGCTCGGTAATCAATGCATATTCGCCATGTTCCGTCCTTCTTGCGTACAAGTAGCACCGGTGAAGAATAGAGGTTGCAACTTGGCCGAATAACTCCTGTTTTGAGCATTTCTTTTACAATCCTTTCTATTTCATCCTTCTGGAGATATAGATATTGATATGGCCGAGTATTTTCTGGAGGTTTTCCTGAAAGAATCATTATATAATGATTATGCCGACGGGTAAGAGGTAGGTTGTACGGTTCGTTAAATATATCTGAAAATTTAGCAAGCAAAGGAAGTAGGTTTGGATCTTCAAATTGTATTGGCTCTCCCTTAGTTTGCTGCTCAAGTTGTCTAAAAAATCTGCTGCATGCTTTATGCAAAACCTTCTCCATTTGTTGTGTGCAAATCGTCGTTATGTCGCCCCCACGTTTCCCGTTCAGTATCACCTGTTTCTCCTTACCGTAAAATTTCATAATTAGTTGCATAAAATTCCAAGAAATATCACCTAATGTCATCAACCATTTAATTATGAACATGGCCTTATGATCATCAGGAGGGAGAAGGAAGACATCTGCAATTATCTCTTGGTCCTGCAGCAATAGTTTCTCCTGCGGGCGCCTACGATCACAATTCAAAATCCGTCCGTCGATGACCTTAACGTCAAACCTGCTGCAATTCTCAATAGGTAAGGCCATCTGGATAGTAACCTTACTGTTTATAAAGTTATTAGAACTGCTCGTGTCGATGAGAACAGTGATAAGTTGTTGTTTGAGAAGGCCTCCAACTTTCATCGTTTCCGGGTTTGAGTAGCCGGCTAGTGCATGTACCGTAACTTCAGTCGGTTGTGGCTCTTCTTCTACATTTTCTTCTTCATGTTCAAGGTTCTCTTCTGGATATTCAATGACCTCTTCTTCTATTGGTTCAATCATAAGAAGTCTCCCTTTACTACAGCGATGCTCACGGCTCCACGGCTCGTCACAATGCCAACATAACCCCTTCGCATATCGCTCCCGAAGCTCTTCCCTTGTTAACCTCTTTAGTGTAGGGACTTGGTCAATAGTAGGGGGGGCTGAGGGCTTCAATATTACTAGTTGAGGAGCGACCTTAGTCCTCCGAGCTTCATGGTTCAATTGCTCCTCTTGATGTCGTGCGAAAGAGATGGCTGCCATCAGTGTATACGGTTGTCGCGCTTTAACTTCTCCTCGGATCTCCGGCTTCAAGCCCTCATTGAAGGTCCTCAATAGTTGTTTTTGAGACCAATCATGAGTTTGATTAGATAACCTTTCAAACCTAGTTTGGTACTCCTGAATGGTGGAGGTTTGTTGGATCTTTGCTAGTTGTCCATCAATATTCTCGTAATCGGTTGGTCTGAAGCGGATTAGCAGTCCTTCTTTGAATTGTCGCCATGAAAGAACTTCATAAGTATGTTCAAACCAGTCAAACCACTGTATGGCATCCCCTTCAAGATGTATAGCTACAATTTTCACCATAGATGCGTTTGCGATTTTGTGGTATCGAAAATATCGCTCCGCGTGCGAGTATTCCATCTCTTTTCTTAAGTAATAGATGAATCTTTTCTACAGCCTTTGAACAGCAACTTGGAGGGAGGAACCCCTATAGAGTTCCAAGGAGGCCGATCCCCTAAAGAGATCAACCCCAAGTTTAGAATCTGCAAGGGTTCTAACACCTGGTATCAGAGCAGCGTTCTTGGCATCCCGCTGCCCTTCCACTGCCATCCATCAGCCCTCCACAACCGCCCAAAGCAATTCCCACAATTGCTTAAAAGATCATCGCCGAATTCCGCAATCATCTCCACCACCGCGGATCATCCTTTGATCTCCTCGTGAATTGCAATAGGTTCTGATTTCCTACCTTACTGCTGCTGTAATTTAGTTATCCTTATTCGAAAATCCAAAAAAAAAAAACTGTTCCTATATTGCTGCATAAACCTTTCATCACAGAGTTTTCATCTCTACGACGAAAGATACATTGCAGAATTCCAGCCGCATAGTACCATCTGTTTGATCTTGCTACTGTGCTTTTTCTATCCAAATTTCTATGAAATTTTTATGACATCTTTGACACTTCCTAACAGCAGATTTCCCTTTGGTTTTTTCAAAAAATTCTCAATATAAACCATTGATCTTTTACGTCTAATCTGCTATACTTGAAAATCTGCACTGTAAAATTTCAGCCGCATAGCACAGTTTGTTTGATCTTGATACTATATTGTTTCTATCCAAATCTCTACGAAATTTTTATGACAGCTTTGATACTTCCTAACAGTAGATTTCCCTTTGGTTTCATCAAAAAAATTTTTTTTGGTAAGTAAAAGTAAATTGATTATGTGTAAAGTTTCTACAACTAGCTTTATCTATACAAGTCATAGACAAAGCCAAGTAACTCATAGAGTGCGAATGCGATAGTTATGACTACACATGTTGTAGACTATAACTACCTGTGGGTACATTATTTGGCATCATTCCCAAGATCTTTAGCTAATAGCAAAAATAAATTTGATAAAAATATCTTTTTCTCTTCGGGTGAAGTGCTCGGTTTTGAGATCATGCTCCATACAGGATCTTGAGTCTCTAATAATCTCTTTCAAGAGCTGAGCATTGTTTGTGTGTTGACATTCAAAGATTCTATTACATCTCTCCTTCCACATCCACCAAATAGCGCATCTGAAAGTAACCTTTGCCAGTCTATTGAGTTCAAATCGCTCCGCGTGCGAGTATTCCATCTCTTTTCTTAAGTAATAGATGAATCTTTTCTACAACCTTTGAGCAGCAACTTGGAGGGAGGAACCTCTATAGAGTTCCAAGGAGGCCGATCCCCTAAAGAGATCAACCCCAAGTTTAGAATCTGCAAGGGTTCTAACACCTGGTATCAGAGCAGCGTTCTTGGCATCTCGCTGCCCTTCCACTGCCATCCATCAGCCCTCCACAACCGCCCAACGCAATTCCCACAATTGCTTAAAAGATCATTGCCGAATTCCGCAATCATCTCCACCACCGCGGATCATCCTTTGATCTCCTCGTGAATTGCAATAGGTTCTGATTTCCTACCTTACTGCTGCTGTAATTTAGTTATCCTTATTCGAAAATCCAAAAAAAAAAAACTGTTCCTATATTGCTGCATAAACCTTTCATCACAAAGTTTTCATCTCTACGACGAAAGATACATTGCAGAATTCCAGCCGCATAGTACCATCTGTTTGATCTTGCTACTGTGCTTTTTCTATCCAAATTTCTATGAAATTTTTATGACATCTTTGACACTTCCTAACAGCAAATTTTCCTTTGGTTTTTTCAAAAAATTCTCAATATAAACCACTGATCTTTTACGTCCAATCTGCTATACCTAAAAATCTGTGCTGTAGAAAATTTCAGCCGCATATTGTTGCCTTAACCCATCTATTTGTAATATTTTTTGAATGAAATTTCTTATACACTTCATAGATTATCTTGGCTTCCATCTAAGATTGATTTATTAAGAAATTCATCTCTAAAAATGATTTTATATTGCTGCAAATTTTCGTCGTAACCTGCTGAAATTTTTCGATGAGAATTCTGCAATCACAACTTGCACCAATTTCCTTGCTGTTATACTGCCGAAATTTTCTTGATTAAATTAGATATCCTTGCTATCATATAAATTGTGATTTTGCTGTCAATTCCCTCCTCAATTCTCTCAAGTTTTTGGTTGAAATTACGTTGAGAAACCGTTATTTCTTCGACAACAATTCTACTCTTACAAGACAGCACATACTTGCTGCAACTTCCACTTATTTCTATCAAACCTTTGCTACCATCTACCACAGATCCAAAACTTTCATCTATAGCCCTAAAACTCCACCAAACCACACCCTCAAACTGCACCCAAAATAGCTACAAAACAAGCCTAAACCGTAGCCTACATCCACCGATCTACCAACCCTTTCGACCATCACCTCTCTCAACCAATACATGCCTTTAACCCGACAACAAAAGAGAGGTCTTAACATCACAGATTTGGCGGCATATACTATGGCATCTGAGGAGGTAATCAATGCTAAATTCGAAACCTTCGAGGCACGAATGGAGGATAAGATTCGGACACTCTTTACCGAACTCAGATTGGGCCGACCACTAAGCACGAAGAAATCACATCAAGGAGAGAGCTATGCCCAATCGCACCAAACCCAAAGATATGAGTTCCAAGGGAGGGGAGGCTCAATGACTGAACCCAACTATCCATGCATGAGAGTGGACTTCCCTAGATGGGAAGAAGGAGACCCGATTGGTTGGATCTCGCGCGCGGAGCGATATTCTCAGTACCACAAAACCGTGGATGCATCTATGGTGAAAATTGCAGCTATACATCTTGAACGTGATGCTATACAGTGGTTTGACTGGTTTGAACATACTTATGGAGTTCTTTCATGGCGACAATTCAAAGAAGGACTGCTAATCCGCTTCAGACCAACCGATTACGAGAATATTGATGGACAACTAGCAAAGATCCGACAAACCTCCACCATTCAGGAGTACCAAACTAGGTATGAAAGGTTATCTAATCAAACTCATGATTGGTCTCAAAAACAGCTATTGAGGACCTTCATTGAGGGCTTGAAGCCGGAGATCCGAGGAGAAGTTAAAGCGCGACAACCGTATACGCTAATGGCAGCCATCTCTTTCGCACGACATCAAGAGGAGCAATTGAACCATGAAGCTCGGAGGACTAGGGTCGCTCCTCAACCAGTAATATTGAAGCCCTCAGCCCCCCCTATGTTAGAACCCTTGCAGATTCTAAACTTGGGGTTGATCTCTTTAGGGGATCAGCCTCCTTGGAACTATATAGGGGTTCCTCCCTCCAAGTTGCTGCTCAAAGGCTGCAGAAAAGATTCATCTATTGCTTGAGAAAAGAGGAGGAATACATGGCTATTTATAGGGCTTCAAATCCAAATGTCTTGACTCTCTTGTTGTTACTTACTGATTCATTTCCAATCATATTTTTATTGGTAAACTTGTTCTTGTCATTCTTGCCATTGATCTTCAAAAATTCTTTTCATTGTTGCCGTCAATAATAAGTCTTTACTTCCAGTATAACGTGGCAAAAGAAATCTTTCGAGTATCAGAACAATTTTGTATATCAAATATCTTCTCCATTTGCATCATCCATTTTTCTACCACCAATGAAATTAGGTTCATCATGCTTCTGCTGCGCCACTCTGATTCAATATCCCCAATCAATCCTTTCATTCCCCTTAATTAATCAGAAACAAATGATATAGGAGGATCAAATGTCCTCATCATCCCAGATTCCTAAAATGCAGCAAAGAAAATTTCCACCAATCACTATAGTTCATTAGACCTCAATATATTTTGCACGTCAACATATCAAATATTTCAGTAATCCTCAAACAATGCTCTGATACCACCTCTGTCACGCCCCTCAAAATATCTATGATTTTTAAAATTTTCGTCACAGACCAATCCAGGATCCAAACTAACGTTTGAGGACACTGAAAACATTCTATTCATATTCACATCCATAAAACCTGTGCAGTTTATAATCATATATCACATCACTCGATAATTCACATTTATGGCAACCCAAGCCAACTTGACAAACATGAACAACATTTATAAATCCACAGGCTAAATAAATTATACAATCAGAACTCCAACTATTCACCACAAGTTCATATCGTCATAAATTAGACTTAACATTCCGAAATTCCAAATAAGAGAGATCTTCTAACACTTTTACACAGTATATCCATTTCGATCATCAGAACAATTCATTACATACAAAATATGCTTATACAACAATAGCATAACAACCAACAGGACTTGCCCATAATTCTGAATAGCTATCCACTGCCTCAGCCCAAATCAAACATCTCGAAGAGTGACAAGCTGACCTGAAAGGTTTATATAACAACGGAGTGAGCCAAAAACGGCTCAGCAAGTGACAAAGCATATTCAGAACAAAAGGAACGGTTTGAAACGAGTAAGGTATCATAATTCAAGGCAGAATACCAGAATTCTCAAGGATACCATCTCAATAGATACCAAATCATACGTATCATGTCATTCATAACATATTTGATCCATAACGAATGGAGCATAGAGTAATTGGAACATATCAATGGCAGATAGGACATTTCAGAACAAATCAGCTCATAGCAAATGGAGCACAGAGTAATTTGGAGCATATCAATGGTAGATAGGACATTTCAGAACATATCAGTTCATAGCAAATGGAGCACAGAGTAATTAGAGCATATCAATGGCAAATAGGACATATAAGAACATATCAATTCATAGCAAATGGAGCACAGCGTAATTGGAGCATATCAGAAGCAAAGGAAACATATCAAGCTTATCAATGGCATATAAAATGTTCCGAAGCATATCAACGGCATATGGAACATTTCGAAACAAAATCATCAGGGAATGAAGCCTTTCAGAGCATATCGGTACACATATCGTACAAGAGCTCAAACGTCGTCCTTGACGTTGCAATCATATCAATCTTATCCAGAGTATGAACAGAAACAAACTCACCAAAACTCTGGATGTCATATCAAACACATAGAGGGTGTAGTGGGATCTCAGTCAGAATGTGATTCATCCATTTCTGAATGACCACCTGACAAAAGTCTCCCACGTCTGGGAGCTCCATCCACCCACGTCTAGGTGAAGTCAAAGGGGGTCGGCAGAGCATCGTAGGCTCTAATCACATACCCACGTAGCGGGCAACAAGCGCAAACAGAATATCCCTCATAGCGAGACCCCACATAGCGGGCAAATAGCGCATACCCTTTACCATTTCTGGCAAAGGTCCAGACAATCCCACACACCAGAGTACAAAAGGGCAGTTTTAACAACAAGTAGCATATGTCGGAAGCACACGCGGAACAACAAACGTACATGTGCCTTTACGAGTCAATCTGAAGTAAGTAATAATCTTTCACAAGTATATTCAGACTTGAAAGGAATTGAAAGCAAGGGCACATATGGAATCCAAGCAATCACTTATACCTCAATTCAATAAGAAGATTTGATGAATTCAATGTCCAAAGGAATGAAACTGGAATAGGCACATATCGAAAGCAAATGCGGAACAATAGGATATACATGTGCCTATATGAGTCAATACGATATAGCATAAACGTTACACAACAGTTTTCAAGAATGCAATAACTTTAAGGACAAGAACATACAAGAATTCAAAGCAGTAATATAAAGCTCAATTGAATAAGAAAGCTGAAGGATATCAATTTCCAAAGGAATGAAACCAGAATATGAGAAATCGACCAAAGCTCGATTTCTGGCAGAATACAGAAGGCACATTGAACAAATGATTCAAACTATCAAACGTGCTCCAATTTACTCAGAAATAATCATTGGATAATACTTTCAGATAAGACATGCTTCATATGAATTGAACTGTCCAACAGAGAGAGTTACAAATAATTTGGTAAGCAAGTGTCGTAGAACAAAATCTCTGTTGGCAGAATTCCTAATGTCAGATTCAACAGATAGCTGGACAGGTGTTTGGATTCCAAATCTTTCAATCCATATATCAAAGAAAGGTCTACGAGTCTATTTTCCAATGAAATCAGTTTTGAACAAATCAGAGTTTCCAACAAAGACTTATAGGCAGCTCGGTATCAAAAGGTCAGAATATCAGAAGTTGCACAGATTCGAATCGTTACGTCTAAACAGAAGATATATCAAATGCAAGGCTAGAACAATTCAAAGTTCCTCATATTCAAAGCAAATGTAGAGATAAAATTGCAGTGAGGAACGATCAGGATACTTGCAATAGGAAAGATTAGAACAATTACAGGCGGAACGATCTGGAAACTTGCAATAAGAAAAGTTAGAGCAATTATAGGAGAAACGATCAGGGAACTTGAAATAAGAAATATCAGAGCAATTATAGGAGAAACGATCAGGGAACTTGCAATAAGACATATCAGAGCAATTATAGGAGAAACGATCAGGGAACTTGCAATAAGACATATCAGAGCAATTATTGGAGAAACGATCAGGGAACTTGCAATAAGACATATCAGAGCAATTATAGGAGAAACGATCAGGGAACTTGCAATAAGAAATATCAGAGCAATTATAGGAGAAACGGTCAGGGAACTTGCAATAAGAAATATCAGAGCAATTATAGGAGAAACGGTCAGGGAACTTGCAATAAGACATATCGGAGCAATTATAGGAGAAACGATCAGGGAACTTGCAATAAGACATATCGGAGCAATTATAGGAGAAACGATCAGGGAACTTGCCTTTCAAGGATTTCGATCCGAAGATCCAAAGAAGGTGCTAGCCCAAATCCTTCTACTTTTCCTCCGTGTCCTCTCTCTGTTTCGTTTTGTGCTCCCGTTTTCTTCCTTTCTTCGCAACTACACCACGTGTCGAACATCGAGGCACAGTCACCTGCTTTCTCTTACTCACATTCCTTCTTTTTCTTTCCCAAACGCAGCTGCCACAGCCGCCGCCGCTGCCGCTGCCACAATCGCAACTGCGGTCACAACCGCAGCCCCCTTCCACTGCACTATTTCCTTCTTCCCTTCTCTCGTTCCTACTCTTTCTCTTTCCCAAAAGCAGCTACTGCAGCTACTGCAGCCACCACCGCTGCCGCAGCTACCGCAGCCAACGTCGCAGCCGCAGCCGGAGTCGCAGCCACAGCCGCAGCCACCACACTCGCAGCCTCTTCTTCCTCCCCTGCTCTATTTCCTCCTCCTCTTCCAGCTGCAGCTGCCACTGCCGCAGCTGCCACCCCTTCTCCTCTTCCTCTCTTCTTCCTCTCCTTCCCTTTCTCTTCTTCTTCCTTTCCTTCTCTTCTTTCCCAGCCACAGCTGCAGCTGCCATCGCCGCAGCCGCAGCCCCTTCTCCTCTTCCTCTCTTCTTCCTCTCCTTCCCTTTCTCTTCTTCTTCCTTTCCTTTTTCTCTTCCTCTTTCCCTGCCACAGCTGCAGCTGCCACAACCGCAGCCGCAGCTACTTCTTTCCCTTCTCCTCTTCCTTCTCCTTCCTTTCTTCTTCTTCTCTCCCCGCTGCAACTGCTGCAGTCGCGGCCGCAGCCACAGCCGCAACCTCTCCCTCCTCCCCTGCTCATCTTCCTCTTCTTCTTCTCTTCCAGCTGCAGCTGCCATCGCCGCAGCTGCAACCCCCTTCTTCTCCCCGACGAACAGCACCTCCTTTCCTCTGTTTCCTCCTGTAGGAAACAGAGGTGCCGCCTCTTCACCCGCTTCTACTTCTTCTCTTCTTCCTCACCATCTCTTCCTCTCCTTCTCTTCCAGCTGCAGCTGCCACCGCCGCAGCCGCAGCTCCTCCTTTCCCTTCTCTTCTTCCTCTCCTTCCTTTCTTCTTCTTCTCTTCTTCTCCTTCCTCCCCTTCTTCTCCCCGACGTCACACACACCCTCTCCTCTGTTTCCTCTGCAGGAAACAGAGGTATCACAACCTCTTCTCCTGCTTCCTCTTCCTCTTCTCTTCCTTCTTCTTCTTCTTCTCCTCTTCGAACGCCCCGCCTCTCCTCTGTTTCCACCTGCAGGAAACAGAGGTGCTGCAGCCCTAGCTGCTGCCACCTCTCGCTCCTATCCCTCTTCCCTCACTTTTCCCTCTTCTTCTCTTTCTTTTCTTCTCCTCTTCCCCTTTCCTCCCCAACCCCACACACCTCCTCGCTGCAGCCTTGCCGCAGCTATCATCCTCTCTTCTTCTTCTTCTTCTTCTTCTTCTTCTTCTTCTTCTTCTTCTTCTTCTTCTTCTTCTGCTTTTTCTGCTTCTTCTTCTTCTTCTTCTCTTCTTCCTCTCTTCTTCTCCCCACGCCCCACAGCTTCTCGCTGCAGCCCTCGCTGCAGCCACCTCCTCTTCTTCTTCTTCTTCTTCATCTTCTTCTCTTCTCCCTCTTCTTCCTCTCTTCTTCCTCCTCTCTTCTTTTCCCTCTTCTTCTCCTTTTCTTTTTTTTTTTCTTTTTACAACTTAGCAGTTTAGTCCTTGTAATTTCTATATTTACATATAGGTCCCCCAATTTACATATAAATCCTTATTAATATATTTTTAAAAGTGGGGGATATTACACTCTCCCCCCCTTAAAAGAAAATTTAGTCCTCTAAATTGGTCATAGCTCAATCGATGAAAAGATGAGGATTATGATTTCTTTATTTCCTCCTCCTACTCTTAAATAATTTCATCAATTCAATACAATTACACAATTTTCCAAGAGTGACCGAAATATTCTCCTTCTTGATTCTCAATAGATGGTAAACCCGACCTTCAATCAATCTTTCAAAAATACTTGTGCACCTGTAATTAATCAAGCAAATCGTTACTTCAGAAAATACTCGTTTTTGATGATCACCTGATTCAACTATCCATAATCAATACAAAGCCTCCATGTTCCATCCATCTTTTTAACTAACACCAGAGCACCCCATGATAAAATATTAAGCCAAATAAAATCCTCATTTAATAATCCTTGTAGTTGTTTTTCTAATTCCACTTACTCAAATGATATCATTCTGAAGAGAGGCTTAGATATAGGGATTGTCCCAAGGACCAAATCAAAAGCAAAATCACATTTGGAGGTAATTCAGGCAAGTCATCCTGGGATACATTAGGCAAGGAGATAAATAATGTCCAATACTCTCAAAATAAAAGATCGGCTGATCAAATATGCAAAAAGTGATCATTTGTTATATACCAATCCATACTGGTATGATAAGAAGATAGCCAATGCATACCAAGTATAATATCATAACTCCAAATCTCTAGGAGAACTAAATCAGCAAAAGTTCAAGTTCTCCAACAAAAATCAGACAAGAGGACCAGATTCAAGTTCGTTATCAAAGAATCTCCAATGATTGTACTTACATATATCATATAATACAGTGGTCTAGGTTGAATACCCAAGTGATAGGCAATATGTTACGAATCAAATCGTAGATAGAACCCATGTTCAAACAAATATTTGCAATCTTTCATAAACATACATAATACCTTCGACCACTAATTCAGAAGTCTTAGAATCATATTCAGTGGTAGCATACACTCTGACATGGGCTGATGATTTAGGAGGCAGTGACTCTTTCTTCTTGTTCAAAGGGCAAACTTTTATTTTATGATCAAACTTTCCATAAGCAAAATAGGCTCTAGTCACGCACAAACATAAACTTGTTTCATAATTTAACTTGCAATTCACACCTGATTGAGTCTTTTGTGGTGACTTCCCATTTCAAATCCAAATGTCTTGACTCTCTTGTTGTTACTTACTGATTCATTTCCAATCATATTTTTATTGGTAAACTTGTTCTTGTCATTCTTGCCATTGATCTTCAAAAATTCTTTTCATTGTTGCCGTCAATAATAAGTCTTTACTTCCAGTATAACGTGGCAAAAGTTAAATTTGATAAAAATATCTTTTTCTCTTCGGGTGAAGTGCTCGGTTTTGAGATCATGCTCCATACAGGATCTTGAGTCTCTAATAATCTCTTTCAAGAGCTGAGCATTGTTTGTGTGTTGATATTCAAAGATTCTATTACATCTCTCCTTCCACATCCGCCAAATAGCGCATCTGAAAATAACCTTTGCCAGTTGTGTAAGAGGCCCTTTTCTTGAGAAACATTGCATAAGGTCGCCTAGTTCTTGGTGCAAGTTTGGTTGCGGCAGTCTATTGAGTTCAAATCGCTGGAGAATCTCCTTCCATATCCATTTTGTATAATCACAAGCAAAATAGAGGTGGTCAACAGTTTCTTCTTGTTGCAAACAAAGGGAGCATCGGTTAACATGATAGATACCTCTTCTTTTCATATTGTCTATTGTAGGTAGTTTATTGAGAAGGGCCTGCCATGTACATAAGGAGTGTCTTTGTGATCCCGGTCGATCCCATGTCCAACTGCTTGGGACCCACTTGTTATTTCTTTGCCTAATTTGATTCCATGCGGATGTGGCACTAAATTTGCCATTGTCATGAGGCCAAATAAGTGTATCTGAAGAGTTGTTCCTGATTGGAATAGCTATGATAGTCGGCCAAAGTGATAACATTTCGGGAGAAATAGGATTAGGGAGACACCAAGTACCGTTAGCAATGAACTCGGAAACCTTCCAATCTTTGGGAGCCCCAAGATCTTTTCGTATTCTGTCGCCATATAATTGAAATATACTCTTCTCATTTACCCAAGGATCGTACCACATATTAGTACTAGTTCCAGAAGAGATTGCATACGAAATATGTTTGATTAGCCAATTCCTTGCCTTTAAAATTCCTTTCCAAGCTGCAGAGTGGTATGTTCTTGTTGAAATTTCCCAGATTGATTCCTTTGAAAGATACCTAGCAGAAACCCATTGTGACCATAAGGAACATTTGTTTTGCAAAAGATCCCACAATTGTTGTACCAGGCATGCTTGATTCCAATCTCTAGTATTTCTCAAGTTTAGCCCCCCTTCATCTTTCGGTTTGCAAATGCTATCCCAATTTACCATATGCATTGCCTTATCATTTGTGCCATTCCAGAAGAAGTTCATTAATAACCGTTCAATATCTTGGAGAAGTCCAGTAGGCAAAAGAAATGCATTACACCAATATATAGAGTAGGAGTGCAATACAGAACGGATGAGTTCGAGTCATCCTGCTTTTGATAGAAGCCTATTTTTCCAAGAAGAAATTCTATTCTTTATTTTTTGCAAGATAGGCTGACAGTGGGTTTTGTGAATGCCTGTGGATATGAGCGGGAGACCCAAATAAGGAACTGGCAGGCTTCCTTCACTAACCCCCAAAGTTTGTGCAATAAAGACCTTATCCTCAACGTAAGGGCTCATATATACTTTACTTTTCGCATGATTTAACTGAAGTCCAGAAACCATACCAAAGTCATTCATAATAGTAGCCAGGTTCTTTACTGAAGTTGGATCATTTAGGAGAAAGATAAGTAAATCATCTGCAAATGTTATATGTGATATATGAATAGAGCCAGCATTGGGTACCTTAATGCTGCCATTTAAGACTGAATGTTCCAACATACAGCTAAGTCCTTCCATCGCAATAGTAAAGAGATACGAAGAGAGTGGATCACCTTGTCGGATGCCATTCGTGCTCCCAAAAAAACCAATAGGTGAGCCATTAAAGAGTATCGAAAACTTTGGAGTTTCCAGGCAAGATTGAATCCAATTAACCCATTGCTGTGGGAAGTTCATATCGAGGAGCATCTTATAGATAAATTTCCTATTAACTGAATCAAAGGCTTTCCGTAAATCAGCTTTAAAACATATTTTTGTCCCTCTTGCTTTTGAATGCAAATCTTTGACCAAGTCATTAGCAAGCAAAATGTTATGATGTATACTTCTCCCTTTAATGAAAGCAGCTTGATTTGGGCTAATGATCTTGTGTATTACCTTTTGCATTCTATTTGCCAATACTTTGGAGATGATCTTATAAATAAAGTTGCATAATTATATGGGTCGATAGTCTCTAGTGAATCTGCCCCTGCATTCTTCGGGATTAAAGAAATAAAAGTACAATTCATCTCTCTAAGAATTTGACCTGAAGAGAAAAAATGTTGGCAAGCCTTGATCACATCATTTCCAATAATAGACCAAGCAGTTTGGTAAAATTCAGCTGGAAATCCATCTGGACCTGGGCTTTTGTGCTTTGGTGACTTAAAGACAACACATACAATTTCGTCGTCTGTAATTGGGGCATTGAGGATTGAAATAGCTTTCGAATCAAGTTTTCTAGTCGGCTCCACATGAATGTTATTAGTTTTCCCAGCTTGATTGAGTAAGGAATAAAAAAATTGCTCTGTGTGTGCTTTAACCTCATCTAAATTCTCAATAAGATTATCATCTTTGTCTCTGCATTTGCTGATACGGTTAACAGCCCTTCGAGTAGCAATTGAAGCATAGAAAAATTTAGTGTTGGAATCTCCTAGTGTAAGCCAATGCTGTCGAGACTTCTGCTTTGCAAAACTTTCCTCCTGTTTTAAGGCTTGCATGAAGTTATTTCTAGCTTCTGTCTCTTTGTAGATAATATTCTCATCATTTGGCTGAAGTTGCAGCTCATGTTGCAATGACATTAGTTCCTTCCTACAAAATTGAACTGTGGTGGTAATATTGCCAAAGGTATTTGTATTCCACTCCTTTAGTGCTGCTTTACAGGCTTTGAGCTTTTGACATAAGATGTAAGGGGGGGATCCATGCACGTTAACATTCCAAGCAAATCTGATAACATCAAGAAATTGAGGATGAGTACTCCACATGTTAAAGAATCTAAACGGTTTCTTGCCTCTTGGTGTCGCTTAGGAGACAACCCTTACAGAAGTTTTCTCTCCTCTCTTTACAACTCAAACTTTGAAGAACAGAAGGAGGAGAACTTTTGGTCTTTACAACAGTTTTGAGCTCTAAGAATCACAGAAAGATATCAAGATTTCGAGTATAAGTTGCTACCTTTCAGTGCTGAATGGGTGGGGTATTTATAGGCCCCAACCCAGTTCAAATTTGGAGCTCAGAACTGTCAATTCCCGGAATTCCGGGATCAGGCAGTTGCACCTCCTGACTGGGGCGGTTGCACCGCCTGGCAGAGCTCGAAGACTGAGCCTCTGGGCGGTGCCACCTCTGTCAGGGGCGGTTGCACCTCTCTGCCAGAGCTCGAAGACCAAGCTCAGGCGATTGCACCTCCTGACTGGGGCGGTTGCACCGCCTGGCAGAGCTCGAAACTTGAGCTCAAGCGGTGCCACCTCTTGTCAGGAGAGGTTGCACCGCCCAGTCTTGCTCGGAGACTAAGCCCAAGCGGTTGCACCTCCTCGCTGGGGCGGTTGCACCGCCCAGTCTCGCTGGGAGACTTAGTCCAGGCGGTGCTACCTCCTGGCTTGGGCGGTAGCACCTCCCACAGCAACCAGGGTCCGAATGGGTTGATCCATTTGGCCCAATTTGAGTTTTTCAAGGGCCCAATTGCCCCAAGATTAAGCTAATGGGATCACCTCCCATTTTCAACTTAATCATTAGTGCTAACTATGATAAATCCTAAGACAATTTCTGCAGCTTGCTCCGGTGCGTCAATCGCTTCTTCCGGCGAGTTTCCGGCGAACTTCCGTCGATCATCCGATGAACCCTCGGTGATGCTCCTGCGGACTTCTGGCAAACTCCTGGACTTGCGACGATCCACTTGGCAAGTTCCGATGAGCTTCTTTGGCAAGCTTCTGGACTTCTCGGATTTGTTCCCGTAGAACCTCCGACGACTGTCTGAACTTCCGTCGAGCTCTCGAACTCCCAACGTGATCATTGTCATGACTCTGGCATAACTCCTGCTGCATGTCTTACTTTCATCGTAGTTAATCCTGCACACTTATCTCAACACATAGATTAGATAACAAATGACAATTGACTTCATCATCAAAATCCGAGATTCAACAATTTTAAGTTTACAACATCAAGGTAAACAACATAAACATTAAAGTAAGCAAATAAAAGAAGAGGATTTCATCTATTTCTCCCCCTTTGTCATCAGCAAAATGTCATAATTAATTATTCAGATGGTGGCTAGTCAAAATGTCTAAACAGGGTATTGAGTTATTGATGAATCTGTTACAACTCAGTCAAAATTTGATCTTAGCGTTGTTCAAGTCGATCTTGACATTGTTCAAATCGATCCATCTGAGTCCCTATGTCGTCGATAGATGAGGGAGGTGTTTGCTCTACTGGAGGTGATTCCTCAAAGGGACCAGATGGAAGAGATATGTTACCCTTAAAAATTGGTGTTTTAGGTTCAGGTTCAGGTGCGAGGGGATTAATTCTTCAAGGCATTCTAGTCCATATACCATTTCTGAATGCACATTTTATCTGTCGAGGTAGATTTCTATTTATGATACTAAATATGTCTAGTTTTATAACTTCTTCATCGGGTGGAATGACAATATCATAGGCATAGAGTAGTCTTGTGATTAAGCCACCGTATGGAAGCATCATGTCCTTTTTTAATAGTTTAATCATGTTTTGTTGGATTAGGTAACTAAAACAATTGTTATGTCTCTTCATAATCCAATACATGGTACCTAGTTCCATTTGGCTTACTTCATTATGATGATATTGCTTTGGGAGAATAATACTTATCAGGATGTGATGAAGTATTTTAGTGCTTAGAGGTAGTAAATGTTCACAGCTTTTTGGAAGAATCGTTAAGTTAGGATTGCCAAAAATTATTCTTAAGGCATCAACATAAGTGTTGAATCTTGGATTTTGATGATGAAACCAATTAATAAGTGTTTATGATTTGATTTATGTTTTGAGTGACGCAGGATGCCTCAATCAGGATGAGACAATTAAAGAAGGAGGAATCATGTTGAGCCAGAGGAAAACATGTCAGAAGATTGGACGTCGGGCCGGAGGATCGGTCGATGTATCAACAGAAGGCTTCAGGCCATGGATTCAGGCATCGGGCCAAGAAGAGCAAATATTGAGCCAAGGATATCGGAGTTGTGAAGTCAACTGGCCGGTTGGGCAATAGGCTGCAAGAGAGGACGATGAGCCGAAGAATCGGACGAAGCGTCGATGGACCAATGACATGCCGGACAACATGATTTATGCTTAGTATTAATTGTCTAGATCGAAGTATGTTTTTACATGTGCAGGATTAACTATGATAGCAAGGCATAAAACAAAATGAAGTCTCGGAGTCAAGAACGTGATTTCGTTGGGAGTTCGAGAGTTCATCGGAAGTTTTGCAGGAACCAGCCGAGAAGTCTCGGAGCTTACCAGAGAAGCTTGTCGAAACTCGCCAAGAAGATTATCGTGAAGTCCAGGAGCTTGTCGGGAGTCCGCTGGAACATTGCCGAGAGATCGTTGGAAGTTTGCCAGAAGCTTGCTAGAAGAAACTAGACTTACGGATTTGTTTAGCTTAGTAAATGTCTTAGATTTTGTAGTTAGCACGTAATTGGGATTGGAATTGGGCCAACCCAATTATGGGCTAGTTGGCCCATGTAAGGACTATGTTGGGCCCAATAAAAGGCCCAAATAGTGACCGAAGAAGTGGCACCGTTATGGCACAGTCTTCGAGATAGTGTCAGACGGTGGTACCACCCTTGGCAGGGTGCTAGATGGTGGTACTGCTAGTTTGGGTGGTGGTACCGCCTAGTGGCACAATGCCAAGCAGTGGTACCTCCTAGTGTAGTATCAATGTCGGACTGACACTAAGAGTGGTACCGCCCGAACCTAGGAAACTCGAGATGAGATGTTTTTAGGCTCTAATTTTGAATCAACTTGAGGCCTATAAATATCCCTCTCATCCCTGGTTAAACTACACAAGACTTGAGAGTAAAAATAGAAAGAAATGCTATTGCAATCTTGTGTGAACTCCTCTCAAAAGTTCTAAGTGTTAGAATAGTTTAAGAGAGGAGTAAGTGGGGGTATAAGGGTTATCTCCTAAACTCGATAAAAGGAGAATCGAGTTATAAAAGGTGGTTGGTCTTTGCCTATTGAAGGAAGGCCGATAGTGGATGCCGATGGCCTCGACAGAAGAGGAATCGATGGAGTGGATATAGGTCATGACGACCGAACCACTATAAAAATCTGGTTTGCCTTTACTTTGAGAAATTTAATTTAAACTGCAAACTGCCTTCTCATTACTTGCTACATTCTTCTGTATGCTTTTAATCTAAGCATATTTCCCGAATTGATTTTCAACGTATGAAGAATTTTCAGAAACATAATTTTTACCACTGCACTAATTCACCCCCCCCCCTCTTAGTGCCAACTCTTTTCATAACAATTGGTATCAGAACCTCGCTTTTCATATTTGGTTTAACACATAAATAGAAATGACTCTTTTTAGCTTTCAAGAGAGTTACTATAATATCCCTCACTTTTGAAAATTATTAATAAGGATTTATATGTAAATTTGAGGACCTATATGTAAATAAAAAAATTTCAAGGACTAAACTGCTAAGTTGCAAAATGAAAAGAAAATAAAGAAAATCGAAAATTTTGGTTTTATCCCACCGCCTCCCACGCTCTCTCTGTTTCTTCGAGAAACAGAGAGAAGCGGTGGGGCGTGGGGAGAAGAAGAAGAGAAGTAGAGGGAGAAGAGAAGAATAGGGAAAAGAAGAGAGGAAGAAGAGGAACAAGAGGGAGAAGAGAAGAAAAGAAGAAGTAGAAGAGAGGGAAGATGGAGAGGAGAAAGAGAGGCAGCTACAGCAGCTAGGGCTGCAGCACCTCTGTTTCTCGCAGGTGGAAACAGAGGAGAGGATGTGTGGGGCATTGAGGATGAAAAGGGAAGAAGAAGAAGAAGAAGAAGAAGAAGAAGAAGAAGAAGAAGAAGAAGAAGAAGAAGAAGATAGCTGCGGCAAGGCTGCAGCGAGGAGATGTGTGGCCTTGGGGAGGAAAAGGGAAGAGGAGAAGAAGAGAAGGAGAAGAAGAGGGAAAAGAGAGGGAAGACGGAGAGGAGCGAGAGGTGGCAGCAGCTAGGGCTGCAGCACCTCTGTTTCCTGCAGGTGGAAACAGAGGAGACGTGTGGGGTGTCGGGTAGGAGAAGAGCAGAAGAAGAAGAAGAGGAAGAGAAGAAGAAGAGGAAGCAGGAGAAGAGGTTGTGATACCTCTATTCCCTGCAGAGGAAACAGAGGAGAGGGTGTGTGTGACGCCGGGAAGAAGAAGGGGAGGAAGGAGAAGAAGAGAAGAAGAAGAAAGTAAGGAGAAGGAAGAGGAGAAGGGAAAGAAGTAGCTGCGGCTGCGGCTGTGGCAGCTGCAGCTATGGCAGGGAAAGAGGAAGAGAAAGGAAGAAGGGAAGGAGAGGAAGAAGAGAAGGGAAAGAAGGGGCTGCGGCTGCGGCGATGGCAGCTGCAGTTGGAAGAGAAGAAGGAGAGGAAGATGAGCAGGGGAGGAAGAAGAGGCTGTGGCCGCGGCTGAGGCTGCGACTGCAGCAGTGCAGCTGGGAAAGAAGAGAAGGAAAGGAAGAAGAAGAGAAAGGAAAAGGGAAGAAGAGAGGAAGAGGAGAAGGAGAGGCAGCTGTGGCAGTGGCAGCTGCAGCTGGAAGTGAAGGAGAGGAAATAGAGCAGGGGAGAAAGAAGAGGCTACGGCCATGGTTGCGACTGCGACTGCGGCAGTTGCAGCTGGGAAAGAAAAGAAAGGAAAGGGGGAAAAAGGGACTGTGGACGGGATTGCGGCCGCAGCGGCAGCGACTGCGTATGCAGCAGTTATGTCTGCGAGAGAAGGGAGGAAGGAAGGTAGTGCGGTGGAAGGGGCTGCGATTGTGGCAGCGGCAGCGGCGGTGACTGTGGCAGCTGCGTTTGGGAAAGAAAAAGAAGGAATGAGAGTAAGAGAGAGCAGGTGACTGTGCCTCGATGTTCGACACGTGGTGTAGTTGCGAAGAAAGGAAGAAAACGGGAGCACAAAACGAAACAGAGAGAGGACACAAAGGAAAAGTAGAAGGATTTGGGCTGGCACCTTCTTTGGATCTTCGGATCGAAATCCTTGAAAGGCAAGTTCCCTGATCGTTTCTCCTATAATTGCTCTGATATTTCTTATTGCAAGTTCCCGATTCGTTCCTCCTGTAATTGTTCTAATCTTTCCTATTGCAAGTATCCTGATCTTTCCTTACTGTAATTTGATCTCTACATTTGATTTGAATATGTGGAACTTGAATTGTTCTAGCCTTGCTTTTGATATAACTCCTGTTTAGACGTAACGATTCGAATCTGTGCAACTTCTGAGATTCTGACCTTTTGATACCGAGCTACCTATAAGTCTTTGTTGGAAACTCTGATTTGTTCAAAACTGATTCCATTGGAAACTAGACTCGCAGATCTTTCTTTTGATATATGGATTGAAAGATTTGGAATCCAAACACCTGCCCAGTTATCTGTTGAATCTGACATTATGAATTCTGCCAACAGAGATTTTGTTCTACGACTCTTGCTTACCAAATTATTTGTAACTCTCTCTGTTGGATAGTTCAATTCATATGAAGCCTGTCTTATCTGAAAGTATTATCCAATGATTATTTCTGAGTAAATTGGAGCACGATTGATAGTTTGAATCATTTGTTCAATGTGCCTCTTGTATTCTGCCAGAAATCGAGCTTTGGTCGATTTCTCATATTCTGGTTTCATTCCTTTGGAAATTGATATCCTTTAGCTTTCTTATTTGAATTGAGCTAAATATGATTGTTTGGAATCCCTGTATACTCTTGCTTTCATTTCATTCCAAATCTGAATACATTTGTGAGAGATTGTTGCTTGCATCATATTTGACTCGTAAAGGCACATGTACGTTTGTTGTTCCGCGTGTACTTCCGATATATGCTATTTATTGTTCATACTGCCCTTTTGTACTCTGGTGTTTGTGGGACTGTCTAGACCTTTGCCAGAAATGGTAAAGGGTGTTATTCTGGACCTTTGCCAGAAATGGTAAAGGGTATGTGCTTAGAGCCTGCGATGCTCTAGATTATGTCTGGTGGTCATTCAGAAATGGATGTATCACGTTCTGTTTGAGGTCTCACTACACCATCTATATGTTTGATATGATATCCAGAGCTTTGGTTATGTGTTTTTGTACATGCTCTGGATAAGAATGATATGATTGCAACGTCAAGGACGACGATCGAGCTTTGGTCGATTTCTCATATTCTGGTTTCATTCCTTTGAAAATTGATATCCTTTAGCCTTCTTATTCAATTGAGCTTTATATTACTGCTTTGAATTCTTGTATGCTCTTGTCCTTAAAATTATTTGCATTCTTGAAAACTATTGTGTAACGTTTATGCTATATCGTATTGACTCACATAGGCACATGTGTACCCCGTTGTTCCGCATTTGCTTCCGATATGTGCCTATTCCATTTCATTCCAAATCTGAATACATTTGTGAGAGATTTGTTCTTTGTTTCGTATTGTCTCGAAAAGGCACGTGTACATTTTGTTGTTCCGCATGTGCTTCCGATATATGCTACTTATTGTTAAAACTACCTTCTTGTACTCTGGTGGTTGTGGGATTGTCTGGACCTTTGCCAGAAATGGTAAAGGGTATGTGCTTATTGCCCGCTCTATGGGATATTCTGGACCTTTACCAGAAATGGTAAAGGGTATGTGCTTAGAGCCTGCGATGCTCTGCCGGCCCCCTCTGACTTCACCTAGATGTGGGTGGATGGAGCTCCCAGACGTGGGAGACTTTTGTCAGGTGGTCATTCAGAAATGGATGAATCACATTCTGACTGAGATCCCACTACACCTTCTGTATGTTTGATATGATATCCAGAGCTTTGGTTATGTGTTTCTGTACATGCTTTGGATAAGATTGATATGTTTGCAACGTCAAAGACGACGTTTGAGCTTCTGTACGGTATTTGTTATTGATATGCTCTGAAATGTTTCATCCACTGTTGATATGTTTCGAAATGTTCCATATGTCGTTGATATGCTCCGGAATATTTCATACGCCATTGATATGCTCCAATTACTCTGCGCTCCATTTGCTATGAACTGATATGTTCTGAAATGTCCTATCTGCCATTGATATGCTCCAATTACTCTGTGCTCCATTTGCTATGAACTGATATGTTCTGAAATGTCCTATCTGCCATTGATATGCTCCAATTACTCTATGCTCCATTTGTTATGAATCAAATATGTTTTGAATGACATGATACATATGATTTTGTATCTAATGAGATGGTATCCTTGAGAATTCTTGTATTCTGCCTTACATTATGATACCTTACTCGTTTGAAACCGTTCCTTTTGTTCTGAATATGTTTTGTCACTTGCTGAGCCGTTTTTGGCTCACTCCGTTGTTATATAAATCTTTCAGGTCAGCTTGTCACTCTTCGAGATGTTTGATTCGGGCTGAGGCAGTGGATAGCTATTCAGAATTATGGGCAAGTCTTGTCGATTGTTATGCTATTGTTGTATAAGCATATTCTGTATGTAATGAATTGTTCTGATGATCGAAATGGATGTACTGTGTAAAAGTGTTAGAAGATCTCTCTTATTTGGAATTTCGGAATGTTAAGTCTAATTTATGACGATTTGAACTTGTGGTGAATAGTTGGAGTTCTGATTGTATAATTTATTTAGCTTGTGTATTTATAAATGTTGTTCATGTTTGTCAAGTTGGCTTAGGTTGCCATAAATGTGAATTATCGAGTGATGTGATATATAATTTTAAAATGCACAGGTTTTATGGATGTGAATTTGATTGAATGTTTTTCAGTGTCCTCAAACGTTAGTTTGGATCCTGGATTGGTTTGTGATGAAATTATTTTAAATATCATGGATATATTTGAGGGGCGTGATAGTTACTCTCTCATTCGTCCTCCCTTGTTCAATGGGACGGACTACACATATTGAAAAACTCGAATGAGAGTTTTTTTGCTTTCTTTGGATTTAAATTTATGGAATATTATTGAAAACGGTTTTTGAAGGTCTTCTCTTCCAATGAACCATTGGAATGATTTAGAGAAGAAGACTTTTTCTCCAAATGCAAAGGCTATGAATGCCTTATTTTGTGCTTTAGATAAAACTAAGTTTAATCGAGTTTCTACTTGTAATATCCCCCACTTTTAAAAATGTATTAATAAGGATTTATATATAAATTAGGGGACCTATATGTAAATATAGAAATTACAAGGACTAAACTGCTAAGTTGCAAAAAGAAAAAAAAAAAAAAAAGGAAAAACCGAAAATTCGGTATTATCCCACCGCCTCCCACGCACTCTGTTTCTTTCCAGAAACAGAGAGAGCGGTGGGGCGTGAGGAGGAAGAAGAGAGGAAGAAGAGAGGAAGAAGAGGGAGAAGAAGAGGGAGAAGAGAAGAAGATGAAGAAGAAGAAGAAGAGGAGGTGGCTGCAGCGAGGGCTGCAGCGAGAAGCTGTGGGGCGTGGGGAGAAGAAGAGAGGAAGAAGAGGGAGAAGAGAAGAAGAAGAAGAAGAAGAAGAAGAAGAGAGGATGATAGCTGCGGCAAGGCTGCAGCGAGGAGGTGTGTGGGGTTGGGGAGGAAAAGGGAAGAGGAGAAGAAAAGAAGGAGAAGAAGAGGGAAAAGAGAGGGAAGAGGGAGAGGAGCGAGAGGTGGCAGCAGCTAGGGCTGCAGCACCTCTGTTTCCTGCAGGTGGAAACAGAGGAGAGGTGGGACGTTCGAAGAGGAGAAGAAGAAGAAGAAGGAAGAGAAGAGGAAGAGGAAGCAGGAGAAGAGGTTGTGATACCTCTGTTTCCTGCAGAGGAAACAGAGGAGAGGGTGTGTGTGACGTCGGGGAGAAGAAGGGGAGGAAGGAGAAGAAGAGAAGAAGAAGAAAGGAAGGAGAGGAAGAAGAGAAGGGAAAGGAGGAGTTGTGGCTGCGGCGGTGGCAGCTGCAGCTGGAAGAGAAGGAGAGGAAGAGATGGTGAGGAAGAAGAGAAGAAGTAGAAGCGGGTGAAGAGGCGGCACCTCTGTTTCCTGCAGGAGGAAACAGAGGAAAGGAGGTGCTGTTCGTCGGGGAGAAGAAGGGGGCTGCAGCTGCGGCGATGGCAGCTGCAGCTGGAAGAGAAGAAGAAGAGGAAGATGAGCAGGGGAGGAGGGAGAGGTTGCGGCCGTGGCTGCGGCCGCGACTGCAGCAGTTGCAGCGGGGAGAGAAGAAGAAGAAAGGAAGGAGAAGGAAGAGGAGAAGGGAAAGAAGTAGCTGCGGCTGCGGTTGTGGCAGCTGCAGCTGTGGCAGGGAAAGAGGAAGAGAAAAAGGAAAGGAAGAAGAAGAGAAAGGGAAGGAGAGGAAGAAGAGAGGAAGAGGAGAAGGGGCTGCGGCTGCGGCGATGGCAGCTGCAGCTGTGGCTGGGAAAGAAGAGAAGGAAAGGAAGAAGAAGAGAAAGGGAAGGAGAGGAAGAAGAGAGGAAGAGGAGAAGGGGTGGCAGCTGCGGCAGTGGCAGCTGCAGCTGGAAGAGGAGGAGGAAATAGAGCAGGGGAGGAAGAAGAGGCTGCGAGTGTGGTGGCTGCGGCCGTGGCTGCGACTCCGGCTGCGGCTGCGACGTTGGCTGCGGTAGCTGCGGCAGCGGTGGTGGCTGCCATAGTTGCTTTTGGGGAAGAGAAAGAGTAGGAACGAGAGAAGGGAAGAAGGAAATAGTGCAGTGGAAGGGGGCTGCAGTTGTGACCGCAGTTGCGATTGTGGCAGCGGCAGCGGCGGCGGTTGTGGCAGCTGCGTTTGGGAAAGAAAAAGAAGGAATGAGAGTAAGAGAGAGCAGGTGACTGTGCCTCGATGTTCGACACGTGATGTAGTTACGAAGAAAGGAAGAAAACGGGAGCACAAAACGAAACAGAGAGAGGACACGGAGGAAAAGTAGAAAGATTGGACTGGCACCTTCCTTGGATATTTAGATCAAAATATTTGAAAGGCAAGTTCCCTGATCGTTTCTCCTATAATTGCTCTGATATGTCTTATTGCAAGTTCCCTGATCGTTTCTCCTATAATTGCTCTGATATTTCTTATTGCAAGTTCCCTGATCGTTTCTTCTATAATTGCTCTGATATTTCTTATTTCAAGTTCCCTGATCGTTCCTCCTATAATTGCTCTAACTTTTCTTATTGCAAGTTTCCCGATCGTTCCGCCTATAATTGCTCTAATCTTTCCTATTGCAAGTATCTTGATCGTTCCTCACTGCCATTTTATCTCTACATTTGCTTTGAATATGAGGAACTTTGAATTGTTCTAGCCTTGCATTTGATATATCTCCTGTTTAGACGTAACGATTCGAATCTGTGCAACTTCTGATATTCTGACCTTTTGATACCGAGCTGCCTATAAGTCTTTGTTGGAAACTCTGATTTGTTCAAAACTGATTTCATTGGAAAATAGACTCGTAGACCTTTCTTTGATATATGGATTGAAAGATTTGGAATCCAAACACCTGTCCAGCTATCTGTTGAATCTGACATTAGGAATTCTGCCAACAGAGATTTTGTTCTACGACACTTGCTTACCAAATTATTTGTAACTCTCTCTGTTGGACAGTTCAATTCATATGAAGCATTGTCTTATCTGAAAGTATTATCCAATGATTATTTCTGAGTAAATTGGAGCACGTTTGATAGTTTGAATCATTTGTTCAATGTACCTTCTGTATTCTGCCAGAAATCGAGCTTTGGTCGATTTCTCATATTCTGGTTTCATTCCTTTGGAAATTGATATCCTTTAGCTTTCTTATTCAATTGAGCTTTATATTACTGCTTTGAATTCTTGTATGTTCTTGTCCTTAAAGTTATTGCATTCTTGAAAACTGTTGTGTAACGTTTATGCTATATCGTATTGACTCATATAGGCACATGTATATCCTATTGTTCCGCATTTGCTTTCGATATGTGCCTATTCCAGTTTCATTCCTTTGGACATTGAATTCATCAAATCTTCTTATTGAATTGAGTTATATGTGATTGCTTGGATTCCATATGTGCCCTTGCTTTCAATTCCTTTCAAATCTGAATATGCTTGTGAAATATTATTGCTTACTTCGGATTGACTCGTAAAGGCACATGTACGCTTCGTTGTTCTGCGTGTGCTTCCGACATATGCTACTTGTTGTTGAAACTGCCCTTTTGTACTCTGGTGTGTGGGATTGTCTGGACCTTTGCCAGAAATGGTAAAGGGTATGCGCTATTTGCCCGCTATGTGGGGTCCCGCTATGAGGGATATTCTGTTTGCGCTTGTTGCCCGCTACGTGGGTATGTGATTAGAGCCTGCGATGCTCTGCCGGCCCCCTTTGACTTCACCTAGACGTGGGTGGATGGAGCTCCCAGACGTGGGAGACTTTTGTCAGGTGGTCATTCAGAAATGGATGAATCACATTCTGACTGAGATCCCACTACACCCTCTATGTGTTTGATATGACATCCAGAGTTTTGGTGAGTTTGTTTCTGTTCATACTCTGGATAAGATTGATATGATTGCAACGTCAAGGACGACGTTTGAGCTCTTGTACGATATGTGTACCGATATGCTCTGAAAGGCTTCATTCCCTGATGATTTTGTTTCGAAATGTTCCATATGCCGTTGATATGCTTCGGAACATTTTATATGCCATTGATAAGCTTGATATATTTCCTTTGCTTCTGATATGCTCCAATTACGCTGTGCTCCATTTGCTATGAACTGATATGTTCTTATATGTCCTATTTGCCATTGATATGCTCCAATTACTCTGTGCTCCATTTGCTATGAATTGATATGTTCTGAAATGTCCTATCTACCATTGATATGCTCCAAATTACTCTGTGCTCCATTTGCTATGAGCTGATTTGTTCTGAAATGTCCTATCTGCCATTGATATGTTCCAATTACTCTATGCTCCATTCGTTATGGATCAAATATGTTATGAATGACATGATACGTATGATTTGGTATCTATTGAGATGGTATCCTTGAGAATTCTGGTATTCTGCCTTGCATTATGATACCTTACTCGTTTCAAACCGTTCCTTTTGTTCTGAATATGCTTTGTCACTTGCTGAGCCGTTTTTGGCTCACTCCGTTGTTATATAAACCTTTCAGGTCAGCTTGTCACTCTTCGAGATGTTTGATTTGGGCTGAGGCAGTGGATAGCTATTCAGAATTATGGGCAAGTCCTGTTGGTTGTTATGCTATTGTTGTATAAGCATATTTTGTATGTAATGAATTGTTCTGATGATCGAAATGGATATACTGTGTAAAAGTGTTAGAAGTCTCTCTTATTTGGAATTTCGGAATGTTAAGTCTAATTTATGACGATATGAACTTGTGGTGAATAGTTGGAGTTCTGATTGTATAATTTATTTAGCTTGTGGATTTATAAATGTTGTTCATGTTTGTCAAGTTGGCTTGGGTTGCCATAAATGTGAATTATCGAGTGATGTGATATATGATTATAAACTGCACAGGTTTTATGGATGTGAATATGAATAGAATGTTTTCAGTGTCCTCAAACGTTAGTTTGGATCCTAGATTGGTCTGTGACGAAAATTTTAAAAATCATGGATATTTTGAGGGGCGTGACAGGCATCTTCTGTTAGTAGGTTTGCCTACTGTATTAGCAATTCAGTAGTGGATCGTCGTCATCGAGTCATAATCCGTCGATAAATAATGGCACTTGGTTGAGTCTGAAGTCCTCCTTGGGTAGTCATATTTGGTGGGTGGCTTTGGGCTATCTCCAAGCACCTATTTACAACTTCTGTTTGGCCGTCGCTTTGTGAGTGATATGCCATACTCCTTTTCAATTTAATACTCTTATAGTGTAATTCTTTTGAGTCCCAATTGTAATGAGCTATGGAGCTTGGTGCTTCCTCCAATTTTTTTATAATCTTACTAGTCTCTGAATCTTCCTGCCATTCCATCTTAATATCCTCAAGGAAGTCGCTGGTTGGAAGTGAAATGGCCAAAACTTCAGCTTGCTCGGGTAGCTGCGAAAGCGCATGCAAGAACATTCTCTTTCCCCTTTTTGTAAGTTATTTCATAATCAAATCCAAGAAGTTTTGTTACCTAGTTTTGCTGCTCAGGGGATGATATCTTTCGCTCCAAAAAGTACTTGAGGCTTTTATGGTCAGTTTTAATTTGAAATCGTCGACCAATCAAGTAGGGTCTCCACCTCGTTGCTGCGCGCACAATGGCGAGCATCTCCTTATCATATGTTAACTTATTTTGATGGGAGGGAGATAATGCCTTGCTAGTGTATGCGAGTGGTCGACCATCTTGCATGAGAATTGCTCCAATTCCGACTCTAGATGCGTCGGCCTCAATAATAAAGGGTCGGTTGAAATCTGGTAGTGTTAGCACCGGCGTCGTCGTCATGGCTGCCTTAAGTTTGTCGAAGGCAACGGAGGCTCTGTCCGACCATTGGAAGACATCTTTTTTCAAAAAGGAAGTAAGTGGTGCACTGATCTCTCCATAGTTTTTCACGAACTTGCAGTAGTAGCCTGTTAAACCCAGAAAGCCATGTAGCAATTTTATCTTCCTCGGGGTCAGCCAATTTTGCATTGCTCCAATTTTGAAGGGGTCTACTGCCACACCTTCCTCTGATATGATATGCCCAAGATATTCCACCTTCTTTTGAAGAAAGCAAAAATTCATAGTGGTTATTGTGTGTTCAAAAGGTGGTTTTCGGTTTGTCTTCTTCGCATACTCATATTTGATGATACCCGGATCGAAGGTCCAGCTTTGTGAAGATTTGTGCTCCCTTTCATCTTGCAACTCATCTACTACTGGAATAAGGTATTTATCCTTGATGGTTATGCCATTGAGAGTTCGGTAATCAACACATAATCGCCATATTCCATCCTTCTTTCGTATGAGGAGCACTGGTGAAGAGTAGGGGCTACAACATGGTCGAATAACCCCTGTTTTGAGCATCTCTTTTACAATCCTTTCTATTTCATCCTTCTGGAGATATGGATACTGATATGGCTGAGCATTTACTGGAGATTGGCCTGGAAGAATCGTTATACAATGATCATGCCGACGGGTAAGAGGTAGGTTGCGCGGTTCGTCAAATATATCTGAAAATTCAGCAAGCAAAGGAAGTAGATTTGGATCTTCAAATTTTGTTGGCTCTCCTTTAGTTTGCTGCTCAAGTTGTACCAAAAAGCCGCTGCATGCTTTATGCAAAACCTTCTCCATTTGTTGTGTGTAAATCGTCGTTACGTCGCCCTCACGTTTCCCGTGCAGTATCACCTGTTTCTCCTTACTGTAAAATTTTATAATTAGTTGCATAAAATTCCAGGAAATATCACCTAATGTCATCAACCATTTAATTCTGAGTATGGCCTCATAATCATCAAGAGGGAGGAGGAAGAAATCTGCAATTATCTCTTGGTCCTACAGCAATAGTTTCACTTGCGGGCACCTATGATCACACTTCGAAATCCGTCCGTTGGCGACCTTAACGACAAACCTGCTGCAATTCTCAATAGGTAAGTTCATATGGACAGCAACCTTACTGTTTAGGAAGTTATTAGTGCTGCCCGTCTCGATGAGAACAGTGATCGGTTGTTGTTTGAGAAGGCCTCCAACTTTCATCGTTTGCGGGTTTGAGTAGCCAGCTAGTGTTTGTACCGTAACTTCGGTCGGTTGTGGTTCTTCTTCTGCATCTTTTTCTTCATGTTCAAGGCTTTCTTCTGAATGTTCAATGACCTCTTCTTCTATCGGTTCAATCATAAGAAGTTCTCCTTTACTACAGCGATGCTCACGGCTCCACGACTCGTCACAATGCCAACATAACCCCTTCGCATATCGCTCCCGAAGCTCTTCTCCTGTTAACCTCTTTGGTGCAGGGACTTGGTCGACAGTAGGGGGGGCTGAGGGCTTCAATATTACTGGTTGAGGAGCGACCCTAGTCCTCTGAGCTTCATGGTTCAATTGCTCCTCTTTATGTCGTGCGAAAGAGATGGCTGCCATAAGCGTGTACGGTTGTCGCGCTTTAACTTCTCCTCGGATCTCCGGCTTCAAGCCCTCAATGAAGGTCCTCAATAGCTGTTTTTGAGACCAATCATGATTTTGATTAGATAACTTTTCAAACCTGGTTTGGTACTCCTGAATGGTGGAGGTTTGTCGGATCTTTGCTAGTTGTTCGTCAATATTCTCGTAATCGGTTGGTCTGAAGCGGATCAGCAGTCCTTCTTTGAATTGTTGCCATGAAAGAACTCCATAAGTATGTTCAAACTATTTAAACCACTGTATAGCATCCCCTTCAAGATGTATAGCTGCAATTTTCACCATAGATGCATCTGTGGTTTTATGGTACCGAAAATATCGCTCCGCGCTTGAGATCCAACCAATCGGGTCTCCTTCTTCCCATCTAGGGAAGTCCACTCTCATGCATGGATAGTTGGGGTCAGTCATAGAGCCTCCCCTCCCTTGGAAGTCATCTCTTCGGGCTTGGTGTGATTGGGCAAAGCTCTCTCCTTGATATGATTTCTTCAGGCTTAGTGGTCGGCCCAATCTGAGTTCGGTAAAGAGCATCCGAATCTTATCCTCCATTCGCGCCTCCAAGGCTTCGAATTTAGCATTGATTGCCTCCTTAGATGCCATAGTATATGCCCCCAAATCTATGATGTTAAGATCTCTCTTTTGTTGTTGGGTTAAAGGCATGTATAGGTTAAGAGAAGTGATGGTCGAAAGGGTTGGTGGATTGGTGGATGTAGGCTGCGGTTTAGGCTTGTTTTGTGGCTGTTTTGAGTACAGTTTGAGGGTGTGGTTTGGCTAAGTTTTAGGGCTGTGGATGAAAGTTTTGGATTTGTGGTAGATGGTAGCAAAGGTTTGATAGAAATAAGGCGACGACACTGTAGCGGCGGCCAGATCTAGGGCGACCATTATAGCGGCGACGACACTGTAGCGGCGGCCAGATCTCCCTAGGGCGATCTGACTCCTGCAGCATCGGCTTTCTCCCACGGGCGACGGGCGACGACACTGTAGCGGAGATCTGATTTCCTACAGTGTCGGCTGTTTCCCAAGGGCGACGGAACTGTAGCGGCGGCGACGACACTGGAGCAGCGACGGTACTATAGCGACGACGACACTGTAGCGGCGACGAGATCTCCCTAGGGCGATCTGACTCCTACAGCGTTGGCTTTCTCCCACGGGCGACTATACTATAGCAACGATTTGATCTCCCTTACTGTAGTGGTGATCGGATCTCCTGCAGCGTCGGCTTCTCCCCAAGGGCGACGATACTATAGCGGCGACCAGATCTCTCTAGGGCGACAGTACTGTATCGGCGATCTGATATACTGCGACGGTGGCTTTTCCCTATGGAGACGATTCTATAGCCGCGACCAGAAGAGGGATCAAACATGGCAGCGACGGCCCTAGGGCTGGCGATGGTGGCGGGAGGGTTGATACGATGGTAAGACTCCCTACCGTTACCCCTCAATTGGCTCCTCCTCCATATCCTCTCCAGAGAGAAACTCCTTCGACGAAACAGCATCGAAGTAGGTCGCGCTCTAGATCGCGGCAGCCTGCCCTCATTTCCAGTGACCCTAGGCCTTGGACTAGCCTCTTCAAGGCTCCGGTTGGAAGTCCGGATCTAAGCTTGGAATTCTTTACTCCAGAAGTTCAGGCTGATAAGAAGATTGCTGTATACGAGACTGCTGATTCAGCAGAGCTTATTGAGACATGGTCTATGGCGATTGTTGGCTATGTGGTAGGTCTCAAAACATCTTATTTCCCACTATCATCATTTATCAAAACTCGATGGGGAATATCGTCATTTGATCTTCATATGTTGGAGAACGGATTCTTTGTTTGCAAGCTATACTCTGAAGAAGATTTACAACGGGTCCTCGAAGGATTCTGGACTATTCGCGGCCATCCAATGATTCTACGACGCTGGTCTCCTGATGTCCGTTTGGAGTTAGATAGCCTACAGTATATTCCATTATGGGTATCCTTTCAAGGACTTCCTCTACATCTTTGGAGTCGACGTTTTATTGCAAAGTTATGCAGCACTCTGGGACAGCCACTCTACATCGACAAAGCAACAGCTGCTCAGACGAGATTAGCATTTGCACGAGCATGTGTACTGGTTTCTTCCGACGAAGATCTTCCAAATGAGGTTTTCTATCGTGATCTTGACGGGAACACTCGGAAGGTACATGTCTCATATTCCTGGAAGCCACAACGATGTCAGCACTGCTTATCTTTTGGTCATGCAAATGGAGCTTGTCAGCAAACTCCAAAACAAATCACAAAGGTCTATCGACCACGTCAAGCACCTCAGCAACAAAGCGAGTCTTCTCTAATGGTGGCGAAGACTATTGAGCATTCCGACTCGCAAGGACAGCACCGCGGACAGAAAGACAAATCCAAAACTATATCTCTTCCTATAATGTCGGAGCCTTCCACAACAGAGGTTTCCCTTGGTACTAGTGGACAGGAGAAACATAAGTCAGGAACCTCATCTCTTCCAATATCATTGGATCCGTCCACAATAACTCAACAAACTCAGGCCCAAACAAATCTCGCCAGCAAGGATATTCTTCCTCAACAAACTCAGGCCACAACAAACATCGTCAACAAGGATATTCTGCCTCAACAAACTCATGCCCCAATAAACCTCTCTAGCCAGGCTACTCCAACAAGTATTATCCAGGATATTGTGCTGCAACAATCTTATCGTGCTTCAACAAACCCTGCCAATCAAGACCACATGATTCAAGGTATTTTAAAGTTTAAAAATCTGCAAGCTGTAGATGAAGTGGATAAATATAGGAATAAAGCCATAAAAGGTAAGGATATTGTGCGGGAGGAAAATACAAAACCGAAGGATAAGAAAAAGGATGGTACAGCCCATCCAAAGTCGTAAGATGAATACCTTACCACCTTTTCATTTCTTTATTACTGATGAAGATAACATGTTGGAATGTTCGCGGACTTAATAAGCCGGAGAAATGTCGGGAGCTCAACAGAATAATCAAGTCTGCCGCATGTGATATTGTTATTCTAGTAGAAACGAAAATTAAACAATCGCGCGTTCAAGCTCAAAAGAATTTAATATGGCCGGACGCAGAACTGTTTACCAATGACTCAAATGAAACTTTTGGTAGAATATGGGTCTTATGGCATCCTAACTCTATTAATGCTTGGTTTATTTCTGCTACAGATCAATTCATTCATCTTAAGGTAGAGGACAAAAAGAATGGCTGTCAATTCAATTTCACTGGTATATATGCTTCAAATAGTATGCAAGAAAGAAATACTCTTTGGTTTGACTTGACTAATATTGTAAATGGCTGTCTCAATGTACCTTGGATTGTTCTTGGAGACTTTAATACTGTTCGGTACATAAATGAAAAAGAGGGGGGTAGACAACTTTCAGAAAGCCAGCTTCAAAGTTTTAATGATTACATTGATACTGCAGCTTTGTTTGATATGAAATCTGTGGGTAATTGGCTCTCCTGGAGTAATCAAGGTGCAGCTAACAGAAAAATAATGGCTCGACTTGATAGGTGTTTGATTAATCATGAATGATTAACAGTTTACCTAGATTCACTTCTTGAGTATGGTGCTTCTTTGTTTTCTGACCATTCTTTAATGTATATACACGCAGACAAAGCGACACCAAGAGGCAAGAAACCATTTAGATTTTTTAACATGTGGAGTACTCATCCTCAATTTCTTGATGTTATCAGATCTGCTTGGAATGTTAACGTGCATGGATCCCCCCCTTACATCTTATGTCAAAAGCTCAAAGCCTGTAAAGCAGCACTAAAGGAGTGGAATACAAATACCTTTGGCAATATTACCACCACAGTTCAATTTTGCAGGAAGGAACTAATGTCATTGCAACATGAGCTGCAACTTCAGCCAAATGATGAGAATATTATCTACAAAGAGACAGAAGCTAGAAATAACTTCATGCAAGCCTTAAAACAGGAGGAAAGTTTTGCAAAGCAAAAGTCTCGACAGCATTGGCTTACACTGGGAGATTCCAATACTAAATTTTTCTATGCTTCAATTGCTACTCGAAGGGCTGTTAACCGTATCAGCAAATGCAGAGACAAAGATGATAATCTTATTGAGAATTTAGATGAGGTTAAAGCACACACAGAGTAATTTTTTTATTCCTTACTCAATCAAGCTGGGAAAACTAATAACATTCATGTGGAGCCGACTAGAAAACTTGATTCGGAAGCTATTTCAATCCTCAATGCCCCAATTACAGACGACGAAATTGTATGTGTTGTCTTTAAGTCACCAAAGCACAAAAGCCCAGGTCCAGATGGATTTCCAGCTGAATTTTACCAAACTGCTTGGTCTATTATTGGAAATGATGTGATCAAGGCTTGCCAACATTTTTTCTCTTCAGGTCAAATTCTTAGAGAGATGAATTGTACTTTTATTTCTTTAATCCCGAAGAATGCAGGGGCAGATTCACTAGAGAACTATCGACCCATATCATTATGCAACTTTATTTACAAAATCATCTCCAAAGTATTGGCAAATAGAATGCAAAAGGTAATACACAAGATCATTAGCCCAAATCAAGCTGCTTTCATTAAAGGGAGAAGTATACATCATAACATTTTGCTTGCTAATGACTTGGTCAAAGATTTGCATTCAAAAGCAAGAGGGACAAAAATATGTTTTAAAGCTGATTTACGGAAAGCCTTTGATTCAGTTAATAGGAAATTTATCTATAAGATGCTCCTCGATATGAACTTCCCACAGCAATGGGTTAATTGGATTCAATCTTGCCTGGAAACTCCAAAGTTTTCGATACTCTTTAATGGCTCACCTATTGGTTTTTTTGGGAGCACGAATGGCATCCGACAAGGTGATCCACTCTCTCCGTATCTCTTTACTATTGCGATGGAAGGACTTAGCTGTATGTTGAAACATGCAGTCTTAAATGGCAGCATTAAGGTACCCAATGCTGGCTCTATTCATATATCACATATAACATTTGCAGATGATTTACTTATCTTTCTCCTAAATGATCCAACTTCAGTAAAGAACCTGGCTACTATTATGAATGACTTTGGTATGGTTTCTGGACTTCAGTTAAATCATGCGAAGAGTAAAGTATATATGAGCCCTTACGTTGAGGATAAGGTCTTTATTGCACAAACTTTGGGGGTTAGTGAAGGAAGCCTGCCAGTTCCTTATTTGGGTCTCCCGCTCATATCCACAGGCATTCACAAAACCCACTGTCAGCCTATCCTGCAAAAAATAAAGAATAGAATTTCTTCTTGGAAAAATAGGCTTCTATCAAAAGCAGGACGACTCGAACTCATCCGTTCTGTATTGTACTCCTACTCTATATATTGGTGTAATGCATTTCTTTTGCCTACTGGACTTCTCCAAGATATTGAACGGTTATTAATGAACTTCTTCTGGAATGGCACAAATGATAAGGCAATGCATATGGTAAATTGGGATAGCATTTGCAAACCGAAAGATGAAGGGGGGCTAAACTTGAGAAATACTAGAGATTGGAATCAAGCATGCCTGGTACAACAATTGTGGGATCTTTTGCAAAACAAATGTTCCTTATGGTCACAATGGGTTTCTGCTAGGTATCTTTCAAAGAAATCAATCTGGGAAATTTCAACAAGAACATACCACTCTGCAGCTTGGAAAGGAATTTTAAAGGCAAGGAATTGGCTAATCAAACATATTTCGTATGCAATCTCTTCTGGAACTAGTACTAATATGTGGTACGATCCTTGGGTGAATGGGAAGAGTATATTTCAATTATATGGCGACAGAATACGAAAAGATCTTGGGGCTCCCAAAGATTGGAAGGTTTCCGAGTTCATTGCTAACGGTACTTGGTGTCTCCCTAATCATATTTCTCCCGAAATGTTATCACTTTGGCCGACTATCATAGCTATTCCAATCAGGAACAACACTTCAGATACACTTATTTGGCCTCATGACAATGGCAAATTTAGTGCCACATCCGCATGGAATCAAATTAGGCAAAGAAATAACAAGTGGGTCCCAAGCAGTTGGACATGGGATTGACCGGGATCACAAAGACACTCCTTATGTACATGGCAGGCCCTTCTCAATAAACTACCTACAATAGACAATATGAAAAGAAGAGGTATCTATCATGTTAACCGATGCTCCCTTTGTTTGCAACAAGAAGAAACTGTTGACCACCTCTATTTTGCTTGTGATTATACAAAATGGATATGGAAGGAGATTCTCCAGCGATTTGAACTCAATAGACTGCCGCAACCAAACTTGCACCAAGAACTAGGCGACCTTATGCAATGTTTCTCAAGAAAAGGGCCTCTTACACAACTGGCAAAGGTTACTTTCAGATGCGCTATTTGGTGGATGTGGAAGGAGAGATGTAATAGAATCTTTGAATATCAACACACAAACAATGCTCAGCTCTTGAAAGAGATTTTTAGAGACTCAAGATCCTGTATGGAGCATGATCTCAAAACCGAGCACTTCACCCGAAGAGAAAAAGATATTTTTATCAAATTTAATTTTGCTATTAGCTAAAGATCTTGGGAATGATGCCAAATAATGTACCCATAGGTAGTTATAGTCTACAGCATGTGAAGTCATAACTATCGCATTCGCACTCTATGAGTTACTTGGCTTTGTCTATGACTTGTATAGATAAAGCTAGTTGTAGAAACTTTACACATAATCAATTTACTTTTACTTACCAAAAAAAAAAAAAGTATGTGCTGTCTTGTAAGAGTAGAATTGTCGTCGAAGAAACAATGGTTTCGCGACGTAATTTCCAACAAAAACTAGAGAGAATTGAGGAGGGAATTGATAGCAAAATCACAGTTTATATGACAGCAAGGATATCTAATTTAATCAAGAAAATTTCGGCAGTATAACAGCAAGGAAATTGGTGCAAGTTGCGCTTGCAGAATTCTCGTCGAGAAATTTCAGCGGGTTATGACGAAAATTTGCAGCAACACAAAATCATTTTTTGAGATGAATTTCTGAATAGATCAATCTTAGATGGAAGCCAAGATGATCTATAAAGTGTATAAAAAATTTCATTCAAAAAAGATTGCAAATAGATGGGTTAAGGCAACAATATGCGACTGAAATTTTCTGCAGCATAGATTTTCAAGTGCAACAGATTGGACATAAAAGATCAATAGTTTATATTGAGAATTTTTCGATGAAACCAAAGGGAAATCTACTGTTAGGAAGTGTCAAAGATGTCATAAAAATTTTGTAGAAATTTGGATAGAAAAAGCATAGTAGCAAGATCAAACAGATGGTGCTATGCGGCTTGAATTCTGCAATTCAAGTGCAGCAGATTGGACATAAAAGATCAGCAGTTTATATTGAGAATTTTTTGATGAAACCAAAGGGAAATCCACTGTTAGGAAGTGTCAAAGATGTCATAAAAATTTCGTAGAAATTTGGATAGAAAAAGCATAGTAGCAAGATCAAATAGATGGTGCTATGCGGCTGGAATTTTGCAATGTATCTTTCGTCGTAGAGATGAAAACTTTGTGACGAAAAGTTTATGCAGCAATATAGGAACAATTTTTTTATTGAGATTTTTGAATAAGGATAACTAAATTGCAGCAGCAGTAAGGTAGGAAACCAGAACCTGTTGCAATTCACGGGGAGATCAAAGGATGATCCGCGGTGGTGGAGATGATGGCGGAATTCGGCGACGATCTTTTAAGCAATTGTGGGAATTGCTTTAGATGGTTGTAGAGGATTGATGGATGGCTGTGGAAGGGCAGCGAGACGCCAAGAACACTGCTCTGATACCAGGTGTTAGAACCCTTGCAGATTCTAAACTTGGGGTTGATCTCTTTAGGGGATCGGCCTCCTTGGAACTCTATAGGGGTTCCTCCCTCCAAGTTGCTGCTCAAAGGCTGCAGAAAAGATTCATCTATTGCTTGAGAAAAGAGGAGGAATACATGACTATTTATAGGGCTTCTAAACCCTAACTCCTAATAGGACTCCTACTTAAGACTCTTACTTCTAACCAACTCCTAATAGGACTCCTACTCAAGACTCCTGTTCCCTTACAACTCCTAATTTTTCTCTAAGAAAAAACCTCCTACATGAATGTCCCTCTCAATTAGGACTCTCCTAGCTAGAGTCCTAACAGAATGTCCCTCTCAATTAGGACTCTCCTAGCTAAAGTCCTAACAGTTTTACATGAATGTCCCTCTCAATTAGGACTCTTCTAGCTAGAGTCCTAACACCCTACTATCGACCAAGTCCCTACACCAAAGAGGTTAACAAGAGAAGAGCTTCGGGATCGATATGCGAAGGGGTTATGTTGGCATTGTGACGAGCCGTGGAGCCGTGAGCATCGCTGTAGTAAAGGGAGACTTATTATGATTGAACCAATAGAAAAAGAGGTCATTGAACATCCAGAAGAGAGCCTTGAACATGAAGAAGAAGATGCAAAAGAAGAGCCACAACCAACTGAAGTTACGGTATATGCACTAGCCGGCTACTCAAACCCGCAAACGATGAAAGTTGGAGGCCTTCTCAAACAACAACCGATCACTGTTCTCATCGACACGAGCAGTTCTAATAACTTTCTAAATAGTAAGGTTACTATCCAGATGGCCTTACCTATTAAGAATTGCTGCAGGTTTGACGTTAAGTTCGTCGACGGACGGATTTTGAATTGTGATCGTATGCGCCCGCAGGAGAAACTATTGCTGCAGGACCAAGAGATAATTGCAGATTTCTTCCTTCTCCCTCTTGATGATCATGAGGCCATGCTCATAATTAAATGGTTGACGACATTAGGTGATATTTCTTGGAATTTTATGCAACTAATTATGAAATTTTACAGTAAGGAGAAACAGGTGATACTGAACGGGAAACGTGAGGGCGACATAACGACGATTTGCACACAACAAATGAAGAAGGTTTTGCATAAAGCATGCAGCAGCCTTTTGGTACAACTTGAGCAGCAAACTAAGGGAGAGCCAATAGAATTTGAAGATCCAAACCTACTTCCTTTGCTTGCTGAATTTTCAGATATATTTGACGAACCGCACAACCTCTCTTACTAGTCGGCATGATCATTATATAATGATTCTTTCAGGCAAACCTCCAGCGAATACTCGGCCATATCAGTATCTACATCTCCAAAAGGATAAAATAGAAAAGATTGTAAAAGAGATGCTCGAAACAGGAGTTATTCGTCCAAGTTGCAACCTCTACTCTTCACCGGTGCTACTTGTACGCAAGAAGGACGGAACATGGCGAATATGCATTGATTATCGAGCTCTCAATGGCATAACCATCAAGAACAAATACCTTATTCCAATAGCAGATGAATTGCTAGATGAAAGGGAGCACAAATCTTCGCAAAGCCGGACCTTCGATCCGGGTATTATCAAATACGAGTGTATGAAGAAGTCATACCGAAAACCGCCTTTCGAACACACAACGGCCACTACGAATTTTTACTTTCTTCAACAAAAGGTGAAATATCTTGGGCATATCATATCAGAGGAAGGTGTGACGGTAGACCCCTTCAAAATTGAAGCAATGCAAAACTGGCCTACCCCGAGGAACATAAAATTGCTACATGACTTTTTGGGTTTAACAGGCTACTATCGTAAGTTCGTGAAAAACTATGAAAAGATCAGTGCACCACTTACTTCCTTATTGGAAAAAGATGTCTTCCAATGGTCGGACAGAGCCTCCACTGCCTTCGACAAACTTAAGGTAACCATAACGACGACGCCGGCGCTAACACTACCAGATTTCAACCAACCCTTCGTTATTGAGGCCCGACGCATCTGGAGTCAGAATTGGAGTCATTCTCATGCAAGATGGTCGACCACTTATATACACTAGCAATGCATTATCTCCCTCCCATCAAAACAAGTCAACATATGATAAGGAGATGCTTGCCATTGTGCGCGCAGCAACAAGGTGGAGACCCTACTTGATTAGTCGACGATTTCAAATTAAAACCGACCATAAATGCCTCAGGTACTTTTTGGAGCGAAAGATATTATCCCCTGAGCAGCAAAAATGGGTAACAAAACTTCTTGGATTTGATTATGAAATAACTTACAAAAGGTGGAAAGAGAATGTTGTTGCAGATGCGCTTTCGTAGCTACCTGAGCAAGCTGAATTTTCGGTCGTTTTACTTCCAACCAACGACTTCCTTGAGGATATTAAGACGGAATGGCAGGAAGATTCGGAGACCAGTAAGATAAAAAAAAAATTAGAGGAAGCACCAAGCTCCGTGGCTCATTACAATTAGGACTCAAAAGAATTATGCTATAAGGGACGCATTGTGCTTGTGACAAATTCTACTTGCATCTTCAAAAGCAGATTTTGGACAAAGTTATTCCATATGCAGGGTACTAAATTGAAAAGGAGTATGACATATCACCCACAAACCAACAGCCAGACGAAAGTTTTAAATAGGTGCTTGGAGACAGCCCAAAGCCACCCACCAAATATAACTACCCAAAGAGAACTCCAGACCCAACCAAGTGCCATTATTGATCGACGGATCGTGACTCGACAACGACGACCCACTAATGAAGTGCTAATACAGTGGGTGAACCTACCAATAGAAGATGCCACTTGGGAGAACTATGACGACTTGAAGATCAAATTTCCAGAATTCACGAATCATCAGCCTCGAGGACAAGGCTGATTTGAAGAGGGCGGGTCTGTTAGGACTCTAGCTTGGAGAGTCCTAATTGAGAGGGACATTCATGTAAAACTGTTAGGACTCTAGCTAGGAGAGTCCTAATTGAGAGGGACATTCTGTTAGGACTCTAGCTAGGAGAGTCCTAATTGAGAGGGCCATTCATGTAGGAGGTTTTTTCTTATAGAAGAATTAGTAGTTGTAAGGGAATAGGAGTCTTGAGTAGGAGTCATATTAGAAGTTGGTTAGAAGTAAGTGTCTTAAGTAGGAGTCCTATTAGGAGTTAGGGTTTAGAAGCCCTATAAATAGCCATGTATTCCTTCTCTTTTCTTAAGTAATAGATGAATCTTTTCTGCAGCCTTTGAGCAGCAACTTGGAGGGAGGAACCCCTATAGAGTTCCAAGGAGGCCGATCCCCTAAAGAGATCAACCCCAAGTTTAGAATCTGCAAGGGTTCTAACAGATATGTGAAGGGGTTATGTTGGCATTGCGACGAGCCATGGAGCCATGAGCATCGCTTTAGTAAAGGGAGACTTCTTATGATTGAACCAGTAGAAGAAGAGATCATTAAACATCTAGAAGAGAGCCTTGAATATGACGAAAAAGATATAGAAGAAGAACCACAATCGACCGAAGTTACGATACATGCACTAGCCGGCTACTCAAACCCGCTAACGATGAAAGTTGGAGGCTATCTCAAACAACAATCGATCACTATTCTCATCGACACGGGCAGCACTAATAACTTTTTAAATAGTAAGATAGCCTTACCTATCAAGAATTGCAGCAAGTTTGATGTTAACGTCGCCGATAGATGGATTTTGAAGTATGATCGTAAGCGCCCGCGAGTGAAACTGTTGTTGCAGGACCAAGAGATAATTGCATATTTCTTCCTCGTCCCTCTTGATGATCATGAGGCCATGCTCAGAATTGCATAGTTGACAACATTAGATGATATTTCTTAAAATTTTATGAAACTAATTATGAAATTTTACAGTAAGGAGAAACAGGTGATACTGCATCGGAAACGTGGGGGCGACGTAACGATGATTTGCACACAACAAATGGAAAATGTTTTACATAAAGTATGTAGTGACTTTTTAGTGTAACTTGAGCAGCAAACTAAAGGAGAGCCAATAGAATTTAAAGATCCAAACATACTTCCTTTGCTTACTGAATTTTCAGATATATTTGACGAACCACACAACCTACCTCTTACCCATCGGCATTATCATTATATAACGAGTCTTCTAGGCAAACCTCTAGCAAATACTCAGCCATATCAGTATCTATATCTCCAGAAGGATGAAATAGAAAGGATTATAAAAGAGATGCTCGAAACAAGAGTTATTCGGTCAAGTTACAACCTATACTCTTCACCGGTGCTACTTATACGCAAGAAGGATGAAATATGGCGAATATGCATTGATTACCAAGCTCTCAATAGAATAACTATTAAGGATAAATACTCTATTCTAGTAGTAGATGAATTTATAGAAGAAAGGGAGCACAGATCTTCACAAAGCTGGACCTTCGCTCCGAGTATTATCAAATACGAGTGTGCGAAGAAGACATACTGAAAACAGCATTTCGAACACACAACGACCACTATAAATTTTTGCTTTCTTCAACAAAAGGTAGAATATCTTGGGCATATCATATCAGAGGAAGGTGTGAAGGTGGATCTCTCTAAAATAGAAGCAATGCAGAACTGGCTAACCCCAAGGAACATAAAATTGCTATGTGGTTTTCTCGGTTTAACAGGATACAATCGTAAGTTCATGAAAAACTATGGAAAGATCAGTGCACTACTCACTTCTGTACTGAAAAATGATACCTTCCAATGGTCGGACAAAACCTCCGTTGCCTTCAACAAACTTAAGACAGCCATGATGACGATGTCGGTGCTAGTGTAACCATATTTCAATCGACCCTTCATCATTGAGGCCGATGCATCTGGAGTTGGAATTGGAGACGTTCTCATGCAAGATGGTCGACCACTCACATACACTAGCAAGGCATTGTCTCCCTTCCATCAAAACATGTTAACATATGATAAGGAGATGCTTGCTATTATGCACGCAACAACGAGGTGGAGATCGTACTTGATCGGGTGATGCTTTCAAATCAAGACCGACCATAAAAGCCTAAAATATTTTTTGGAGCAGAAGATATTTTTCCCTGAGCAGCAAAAATGGGTAACAAAGCTTCTTGGATATAATTATCAAATAACTTACAAAAAGAGGAAAGAGAATGTTGTTGCAGATGAGCTTTCACGACTACCTAAGCAAGCTAAATTTTTGACCATTTTATTTTCGACTAGTGACTTCCTTAAGGATATTAAGAGGGAATGACAAGAAGATCCAGAGACCAATAAGATCATAAAAAAAATTAGAGGAAGCACTAAGCTCCGTGGCTTATTACAATTGGGACTCAAAAGAATTACGCTATAAGGGATGTATTGTGCTTGTGACAAATTCTACTTTCATCTTCATGAGCAAATTTGGACAAAGTTATTCCATATGCAGGGTACTAAATTGAAAAGGAGTATGGCATATCACCCACAAACTGACGACTAGACGGAAATTGTAAATAGGTACTTGGAGATAACTCAAAGCCACCCACCAAATATGACTACCCAAGGAGAACTCCAGACCTAACCAAATGTCATTATTAATCGATGGATCGTGACTCGATGACGACGACCCACTACTAAAGTGCTAATACAGTGGGCGAACCTATCAACAAAAGTTGCCACTTGGGAGAACTATGATGACTTGAAGATCAAATTCCCAAAATTCAAGAATCGGTAGCCTAGAGGACAAGGCTGATTTGAAGGGGGCGGGTTTGTTAGGACTCTAGCTAGGAGAGTCCTAATTGAGAGAGACATTCATATAAAACCTACCTAAGCCAACCCCTATAAAAGAGGTGAAGAAGTCGGCTAGGGTTAGGAGGTTGTTTCTTAGAGAAGAATTAGGAGTTGTAAAAGAATAGGAGTCTTGAGTTGGAGTCCTATTAGGAGTTGGTTAGAAGTAGGAGTCTTGAGTATGAGTCCTATTAGGAGTTAGGGTTTAGAAGCCCTATAAATAGCCAAGTATTCCTCTTTTCATAAGCAATAGATGAATCTATTCTGCAGCCTTTGAGCAGCAACATGGAGGGAGGAACCCCTATAGAGTTCCAAGGAGGCCAATCCCCTAAAGAGATCAACCCCAAGTTTAGAATCTGCAAGGGTTCTAACACGGTGATACCACCACCCAGACCACCTAGGGTGCTGCTTTCCAAGCGGTGCCACCGCCGGCCAGGAATTCAGCATCTTGGTTGGGCCTTGACTCTGGCCCAAACTAGCCCAACTCCGAGCCTAGTTGGCCTATAATATAGTTGATGGGATTGCCACCCAAATTAACTCTAATTATCGTTCTAACTACGATTAAGGCAAGTATGGTCCGGTAAGTTGATTTTTCACTCAACGATCTTCCGGCGAACTTTTCGACGAGTCTTCCGACGAGCTTCCAACGAACTCCGCCGGCCAGGAATTAAGGCAAGTATGGTCCGGTAAGTTGATTTTTCACCAACTCTTGGCTAGTCTTCTGGCATGCTTCCGGCAATCTCCCGACGAGCTTTTTGTGAATCTTCCAATGTGCTTTCGGTGATCTTATAATGAACTCTCGGCGAGCTCTTGATAAATCGTCCGAGTCTTCAATTCTGGCCCATCATCTGCTTTATACCTTACTACTATTGTAGTTAATCCTACACACTTATCTCAACACAAGGATTAGATCAACTAATTTATCAATTGATTTCATCATCAAAATCCGAGATTCAACAATCTCCCCCTTTTTGATGATGACAACCAATTGGTGATGGAGTTAATCTTAACTCCCCCTATCAATATGCCATAATTGAGAAAAGACATTCTTGAATTCAAGGCCTTTGAATTCAATAATCAAATCGATAAGTTAAGTTCATTAAACTTATCAACATGCACATCATGATTTCTATTATGATCTAACATTCTCAAAATACAATGCCAAGTATTTATCAAAATGATGTCAAGGTATGACATCCTTTTTTAAGTATGATTTTTTAAATGTGAAAGATGACAAAGATAGCAATTCATCATTTTATGGCAAGATATCAATTGTAAAATAGCAAGTTAAGCTCTAGATATCTTATCATAATGAAAGAAATTTATCAAGCAAACATTCCAAGTATATATGATGAAATATATTACATACATTTGTCATCAGTTTACCACATTTTGGTATTATTTCTCTCTCTTTGTCATAAACAAAAAGGAGAACAATTCAACAATGCAAGTGTGGTAAAAAAAATCAAGTTTCACAGTCAAAATTTCTCATCATTAAATGTTATCAACATTAAAGCGATATATTCCAACAACTTCTCCACCTTTGTCATTACATTTTGCAAGAAGAAGATGAAAGAAGGTAAGGAGGGGATCCATTAAGAACGATAAATAAGTTTTTGTTAAATAACTTTTCGTTAAAACATGCTTTCATTTTGACAAAAGGGAGGGATTCATGAAAAGGATCGAGATATCTATATGAAATCAAATCCTTACAAAAATTATCACACACGAGAAATGTTAGGATCAAGAGCACTAAGAGGGGGGGGGGGGGGTTTGAATTAGTGCAGCAGAAATCTTTCTACGATTAAAACTGCGTTCGTACGATAAAAGCGATTTCGGTGTGAAAGCCGATTCTAAGATTACTTTAACTTAAGATCAAGCGAGATGACATTAAAGTAAATCTATGAAGGCAGTTTACAATTATGATGGAAATCAGAATATAAGCGCAAACTGAAATATGACGTTCTTACGATAAAACTGATTTACGTCTAAACGCCGATTCGGAAAGCACTGAACTTTGAAACACATTCGTAAAAGCACAGAAGGCAGTAAGCTATTGAGGAGGTTTGCAGTAAAGATAAGATGCTCAAAGTAAATGCAAACTGAGATTTAGAGTGGTTTGGTCAATCTTAACCTACTCCACTTTTGGCTTCCTCCACCGACGAGGTCACCGACGTCAACTAGAGGCCTTCCTTCAATAGGCGAAGGCCAACCACCCTTTTACAGTTTCACTCCTTTTGACGGGCTTAGGAGATAACCCTTACAGAATTTTCTCTCCTCTCTTTAAAGCTCCAAACTTGGAAGAAAAGAGGGAGAAGAACTTTTGGCCTTTACAACAATTTTGAGCTCTAAAAATCACAGAACAAGATTAGGATTTCGGTGTATATTTCGTGCCCTTTCAGTGCTGAATGGGTGGGGTATTTATAGGCCCCAACCCAGTTTGAATTTGGAGCTCAAAACAGTCAATTCCCGGAATTCCGGGATCTGGCGGTTGCACCTCCTGACTGGAGCGGTTGCACCACCTAGCAGAGCTCGAAGACTGAGCCTCTGGGCGGTTCCACCTCCTGTCAGGGGCGGTTGCACCTCCTGCCAGAGCTCGAAGACCGAGCTCAGGCGGTGCCACCTCCTGATTGAGGCGGTTGCACCGCTCAGCCAGAGCTCAAAGACCGAGCCCAGGCGGTGCCACCTCTGTTAGGGGAGGTTGCACCGCACAGTCTCGCTCGAAGACGGAGCCCAGGCGGTACCACCTCCTGGCTGGGGCGGTTGCACTGCCCTGTCTCGCTCGGAGACTTAGCCCAGGCGGTACCACCTCCTAGCTGGGGCAGTTGCACCGCCCAGCAGAAATCAGGGTCCGAATGGGTTGATCCATTGGGCCCAATTTGGGTTTTTCAGGGGCCCAATTGCCCCAAGATTAAGTTAATGGGATCACCTCCCATTTGCAACTTAATCATTGTGCTAACTATGATATTTCCTAAGACATTTACTGCAACTTGCTCCGGTGCGTCAATCGCTTCTTCTGGCGAGCTTCCGGCGAACTTCCGTCGATCATCCGATGAACCCTCGGTGATGCTCCTGCGGACTTTCGGAAAACTCCTGGACTTGCGACGATCCACTTGGCGAGTTCCGACAAACTTCTTTGGCAAGCTCATGGACTTCTCGGATTTGTTCCCGTAGAACCTCCGATGATTGTCCGAACTTCCGTCGAATTCTCGAACTCCCAACGTGATCATTGTCTTGATTCCGGTGCAACTCCTGCTGCATGTCTTACTTCCATCGTAGTTAATCTTTCACATGTAAAACAAAACTTCGATCGAGACAATTAATCCTAAGCAATTAACCAAGTTGTCCGGCATGTCATTGGTCCCTCGACGCTTCGTCCGATTCTCCGGCGCATCGTCCTCTCCTGCGGCCTATTGTCCAATCGGCCAGTTGACTCCGCAACTCCGATATCCTTGGCACAATACCCGCTCTTCTTGGCCCGATGCCCGAGTCCACGACCCGAAGCCTTCTGTCGATACGTCGACCGATCCACCGGCCCGACGTCCAATTTTCTGACATGTTCCTTCGGCACAACATTATTTTCCTGCTTTAATTGTCTCATCCTGATCGAATAATCCTGCATCACTCAAAATGCAGATTAAATCATAAACATATATCAAGTAGTTTCATTATCAAAATACGAGATTCAACAAGAAAGGATTCATTAAAACATGCTTTCATTATCACACACAAAAATTAATCTTTCAAGGATTAAGATATCCATTGGAATTTCTTCAATTTTCATGAGAGATTCATTTGTCAATGACTTCCATATATCAAATGTCAAGATATGAATAAACACTTCATGCATTTATAAAATGTTTCGTCATAGCCTTTCATCATTACTTACATGAGGTAATATTATTAGTGCTCGTAACACTCAAAAGTTAAGAATCCGATGTATGATTAAAACTTCTCAATATTCAATAGAGATTATAGAAATTTTTCGCATCAAAGTAAACACGATATTGCAACATTGTATGATAACAAGCTCATCATTTAAAGAGATCACAATATCATAGAACCTTTCAACATCAAAGCACATAATTCCAACATCAAAGGAAACATTTTATTGTCTTGTAGCACATAATCTTATTTACATCATCATGTAAAATTCGCATCATAAGAGGAGAAGATTTAAGTGAGTGATCCAAAGAATCAAGAGAGTCCGAAAATGAAATTTAACAAATTCATGCATTCGGACAAATTAACATTCCTAATTCTCTTCTAATAAAATCAAATTGTTCTTCACTTCAAGGCTTTGTAAAAATATTGGCTAATTAATGTTTTGTACCAATAAACTCTAAGATTACATCATGATTATTGACATGACCTCGTATAAAGTGATGCCTAATATCAATATGTTTAGTTCTAGAGTGTTGAATGGGATTTTTTGTTAAACATATTGCACTTGTATTGTCACATTTTATGGGAATATTTTTAAGATGAATCTTATAATCTTCTAAAGTATTTTTCATCTGCATAACTTATGCACAACATGCACTAGCTGCAATGTACTCAGCTTCGGTTGTAGATAGAGCAACCGAGTTTTGTTTCTTAGAAGACCAAGAAACAAATGCGTGTCCTAAAAATTGACATGTTCCGGATGTGCTTTTTCTATTTAATCTATATCCAGCAAAATCTGCATCAGCATAAGCAATTAGTTCAAAGTTCTCAGATTTTGGATACCATAATCCTAGATTAGTGGTACTTTTAAGATATCTAAGAATTCTCTTAACTTCTTTAAGGTGAGATATCTTAGGATTAGATTGAAACCTAGCACTAAGTCCTACACAAAACATGATATCCGTTCTAGTTGTAGTGAGGTATAATAAACTTCTTATCATACCCCTATAAGCTTTTTGTTCAAAGCTTTCTCCACTTTCATCAATGTCTAACTTAGTGGAGGTGCTCAGGAGTGTTGATAGCCTTTAAGCTATCCATATTAAACATTTTTAGCAAATCTAAAGTATATTTTATTTGACTAAGAAAAATACCATTACTTAGTTGTTTGATTTATAAGCCTAAAAAGAAGGTTAGTTCCCCCATTAGGCTTATTTCAAATTTAAGACTCATACTTTTAGCAAATGATTCACATAGAGATTTATTTGTGGAACCGAAAATGATATCATCAACATAAATTTAAATAATAAGAAAATTATTTTTAAATTTTTTGATAAACAATGTAGTATCGACCTTGCCTTTAGTGAAATTATTTAGAATAAGAAAAGAGCTAAGTCTTGTTATGATCAAGCGCACTAAGAGGAGGAGGAGGGGGGGGGGGGGGGGGGGGGTGAATTAGTGCAGCAGAAAATTTCGACGATTAAAACTGCGTTCGTACGATAAGAGCGATTTCGGTAGAAAAGCCAATTTGTAAATCACTTTAACTTGTGATCAAGCAAGATGTAGTTAAAGCGAATCTATAAGGGCAGTTTGTAGTAATGATGGAAATCAGAATATAAGCGCAAGCTGAAATATGATGTTCGTACGATAAAACTGATTTACGTAAACACACCGATTCGGAAAAAACTGAACTTTGAAACACGATCGTAAAAGCGCAGAAGGTAGTAAGCTATTGAGGAGGTTTGCAGTAATGATAATATGCTCAAAGTAAATGCAAACCAGAGAGCACCCCGATTTTAGAGTGGTTCGGTCAATCTTGACCTACATCCACTTCTGGCTTCCTCCACCGACGTCCACTAGAGGCCTTCCTTCAATAGGCGAAGGCCAACCACCCTTTTACAGTTTCACTCCTTTTGACGGGCTTAGGAGACAACTCTTACAGAATTTTCTCTCCTCTCTTTAAAGATCAGAACTTGGATGAAAAGGAGGAGAACTTCTAGACTTTACAACACTTTTGAGCTCTAAAAATCATAGAATAAGATCAGGATTTTGGTGTTTTTTGTTGCCCTTTCATTGCTGAAAGGGTGAGGTATTTATAGACTCCAACCCAGTTTGAATTCCGAGCTCAAAACTGTCAATTCCCGGAATTCCGGGGTCTGGCGGGTGCACCACCTGACTGGGGCGGTTGCACCGCCTAGCAGAGCTCGAAGACTGAGCCTCTAGGCGGTGCCACCTCCTGTCAGGGGCGGTTGCACCTCTGTCAGAGGTGGTTGCACTGCCCAGCTAGAGCTCGAAGACTGAGCCCTGGGCGGTGCCACCGCCAACCCAAGCGGTGCCACCTCTAGCCAAGAAATCTGGGTCCGAATGGGCTGATCCATTCGGTCCAATTTGGGTCTTTCAAGGGCCCCAATTGCCCCAGGATTAAGTTAATGGGATCACCTCCCATTTCTAACTTAATCATCGTGCTAACTATGAATTTCTTAAGACATTTACTATAGCCTGCTTCCGGTGCGTCAATCACTTCTTCCGGCGAGCTTCCGACGAACTTCCGGCGAACATCCGACGAACCTCCAGCGATGCTCCGACGGACTTCCGGCAAACTCCTAGACTTGCGATGATCCACTTGGTGAGTTTCGACGAGCTTCTTTTGGCAAGCTCCTAGACTTCTCGGATCTGTTCCAGCAGAACCTCCGATGACCGTCCGAACTTCCGTTGAGCTCTCGAACTCCCAATGTGATCATAGTCTTGACTCCGGCGTAACTCCTGCTGCATTCTTTCTTTCATCGTAGTTAATCCTGCACACTTAAAATAAAACTTCGATCGAGACAATTAATCCTAAGCAATTAACTAAGTTGTCCGGCATGTCATTGGTCCCTCGACGCTTCATCCGATTCTTCGGCGCATCGTCCTCTCCTACGGCCTATTGCCCAAATGGCCAGTTGACTCCGCAACTCCGATATCCTTAGCACAATACCCGCTCTTCTTGGCCCGATGCCCAAGTCCACGGCCCGAAGCCTTCTGTCGATACGTCGACCGATCCATCGGCCCGACGTCCAATCTTCTGACATATTCCTCCAGCACAACATGATTTTTCCTGCTTTAATTATCTCATCCTGATCGAAGCATCCTACATCACTCAAAACGCAGATTAAAACATAAACAAAATTATCAATTAGTTTCATCATCAAAATATGAGATTCAACAATCTCCCCCTTTTTGATGATGACAACCAATTGATGACGGAGTTAAACTTAACTCCCGGAGTTTAAACAAACTCCCCCTATCAATATGCCATATTGATAGAACCTTGAATTCAAACTGAATTCAAGTCATTGCAATATTCATCATGAATACATGCAACACATCATCATACTTCTCCCCCTTTGTCATCAACAAAAAGGAGAAGTACCACAATCAAGTGTTTGTTATATAGGTTCAACTGATTCCATGAAAAACATAGTATCATTATGCAATTTTGCTATCATCATAGATATGCAAGGTAGTAAGATAGCAAGTTCCACAACATCAAGCTAGCAAATTTTATAATATTTTAGAACATGCAAGCTAGCAGTTTTGAGATGTTCAAGAAAGCAACTCTTGCTTCTTGAAATATGCAAATTTGTCAAGTTTTGCTAGATGTGCAAGTTAGCATTTTTGCCTCTTGAGATAGGCAAGATAGCACATTTGCTTCTTTTGAGATAGCAACTTTTTGCTTCTCTTTAGACTACAAGCTAGCAATTTTTACGATATGCAAGTTTCACAATATACAAGCTAACAAAAATTTCGAAAGCAAATGCAAGATAGCTTTCTTGTGTAAGCTCATGATTCTTGCTTCCTATTGCAATGTGCAAGTTGCAAGTTTTGCTTCTTGAGATAGACAAGATAGCACTTTTTGTAATTTTTGTTTCTTAAGATAGGCAAGCTTGTGATGTTCAAGATAACAAGCTCTTTCTTCTCTTTTGAGAAGTGCCATTTTTGCTTTCTTTGCAAAGTGCAAGTTAGCTAGTTTGCCTCTTTTCATGATGTCCATTCTAGAAATTCTTGCTCTCCCTTTGTCATTGTCAAAAAGAAGGGAAGACCCTTATATCAATTTTCATGTTATGACAAAGGTAAGTATCAATCTTATTTGTGCATCATTATATATTCAAATTAAAACATACACAATTTCAAAAGCCTTATTTTTCATGCACGATACTGAAAAATAAATCAATCATCATTAATAGGCATATCATACATGATACTCAAACATTAAAATTTTTAAGCATTTATCAACATGTTGATCATGATACCAAACATTCATCATTTAAAGCATTCATGATACACATCATATGCAATAAATACATCATGTACATCATTATCATAAGTATTGCATACATTATTTTAACTTCATGAATATTTCATCATTGCATGCATCATACCAAGACATTTCAAGCCATGCAAGCCATAAATACAAAGAAATCATGTCATGAAGGATAAAATCATTTGAATATCAAAAGACATGATTCATATAGTAAATATCTTCTTTAAATAAAATATCAGAAAAAATCATAGGAATACAAAGAAGGGATCTTGTTTTAAAAGAAAATCAAGTAATAACTCCAAGAACTCAGAAGGAAAAATCATGATTCATTTAGAAAATATCCTCTCAAGAGAAGTAAAATCATAGAAGATCGATTAATGAGAAATTTTGATTTATAATAAAATCTCATGTATCGAATGTCGAGAAATCAAAATGATGATTTATATGAAAAATATCACAAGTTATATTCAAGAGAAAAATCATCATTCATTTTCAACTCATTCAATTTGTCACATCAACATTTCTTAGATATGCATGATACCAAAACATAGTTTCAAATCTTCAACATATAACATGCATAAATTCAAAAATGGAAAAGAGAATGGAAGAATTCAAAGGTACAAATGTAAGACCAGGTCATGAATCCAAAATTCCATGAATAAAAAATGATCATCAAAGGTAATCTCATGTTATTCCAAGAAATCAATATCATGATTTTGATAAAACTGATTTCAAATTTAAATCATAAAAATCAATTTTATGGTTCACAAAATTCATAACATAGGTAGATTCATGATTTCATAATATATTTTCCCTTTTTTAAGTATTTGATTTCATGTTAGCATGTTTTTTCATTTATGTTAAATAAAAACATGCATCAACGTTTAGGATCAAAAAATGAATTTCGTCATAAAACCATCAAGATCAATAGATTCTAAAAAATTAATTGTTATGGTCAAAAAATGAAATTTAACACTTTCATGCATTCGGACATGGTTTTGCCATACGTTTTTCAAATACACTCATGAAAATAACAAATGCTTATCATCATGTATAACTTAAAATCTCATGCATAAAATTGTCAATCATTGTATCGAAAACATCTAATATTTTCATTACATCGTTCTGCATTACTTCAAATCAAACATGATTTCATTCAACAATGTTAATCAAACATGATATACATTATTACTTCTTAACCATGATTTCATATTTTCAATCAAAATCATTTTGTTTGTTTATCATAAAATATACAATATTATCATTTTTGAAATTACTAGCATGATCATAATTTTTGTATTTTTATTTTTAAACATGTAATTTTCAAGAAAATTAATTCTAAATTAAAAAAGAAAATACATCATGAAAGCATCAAGTAATTTCAAAATAAATCAGGGGGATTTCGATTACCTTTTCATTGAAAGCGGTTAAGGCATAGTTTGCCACCTCGCCTTTCTTGATTTTCTCCTCGTCTTCGGAGGAGCTCAATTCATCCCACTTTGTGATCTTCTTCTTTGGCCTCTTCCTCCGTTCAAGTTCATTGTTTATTTTAGATTTTTGTTTAATAAACTTATTAAGATTTAGTGTTCGAAGTTCAAGTTTATCATTGTCCTCATCACTTGAGTCATCACTCAAGTGGTATTAATTTGTCCAAGGTTCCAAATCCTTCCTGTTCTTTGGAAGGTTGTTTTGTTCATCATATTCATCATTTGCATTGTGCACCATTTCATATGTCATCAATGAACCAATTAGTTCTTCAAGTGGAAAAATATTTAAATCTTTTGTTTCTTGTATTGCGGTTATTTTAGGATCCCACCTTTTTGGAAGGGATCTTAAGATCTTGCTTACGAGATCAAAATTCGAAAAAGATTTACCAAGAACTCTTAGATTATTGACAACATCCGTGAAACGGGTGTACATGTCGCCTATAGTCTCGCTTGGTTGCATTCGAAAAAGCTCAAAATCATGCAATAAAATGTTAACTTTCGAGTCTTTGACTCTACTAGTTCCCTCGTGCGTGATTTCAAGTATTCGCCAAATATCAAAAGCCGTTTTGCACATCGAAACGCGATTAAATTCATTTTTGTCAAGTGCACAAAACAAGGCATTCATAGCCTTTACGTTTAAAGAAAAATATTTCTTCTCTAAATCTGACCATTCGTTCATCGGTTTAGAGGGAAGTTGAAAACTGTTTTCAACAATATTCCATAAATCCAAATTCATGGAAATCAAGAAAACTCTCATTCGAGTTTTCCAATAAGTGTAGTCTAATCCGTTAAACAACGGTGGATGAAAAACTGAAAAACCCTCTTTAAAGCCATGAAGAGCCATTTCTCTCGGGTGTAAATCCGAAATGAGAAATACCGGGCTCTGATACCAATTGTTAGGATCAAGAGCACTAAGAGGGAGGGGGGTGAATTAGTGCAGCGAAAAACTTTCGACGATTAAAACTGCGTTCGTACGATAAGAGCGATTTCGGTAGAAAAGCTGATTTGTAAATCACTTTAACTTGTGATCAAGCAAGATGCAGTTAAAGCGAATCTATAAGGGCAGTTTACAGTTATGATGGAAATCAGAATGTAAGCGCAAGCTGAAATATGATGTTCGTACGATAAAATTGATTTACGTCTAAACACCGATTCGGAAAATATTGAACTTTGAAACATGATCGTAAAAGCACAGAAGGCAGTAAGCTATTGAGGAGGTTTGCAGTAAAGATAATATGCTCAAAGTAAATGCAAACCAGAGAGCACCCTGATTTTAGAGTGGTTCGGTCAATCTTGACCTATATCCACTTCTGGCTTCCTCCACCGACGAGGTCACCGACGTCCACTAGAGGCCTTCCTTCAATAGGCGAAGGCCAACCATCCTTTTACAGTTTTACTCCTTTTGACGGGCTTAGGAGACAACCCTTACAGAATTTTCTCTCCTTTCTTTAAAGATTAGAACTTGGAAGAAAAGAGGGAGGAGAACTTCGAGACTTTATAACACTTTTGAGCTCTAAAAATCATAGAATAAGATCAAGATTTCGATGTTTTTTGTTGCCCTTTCATTATTGAAAGGGTGGGGTATTTATAGGCTCCAACTCAGTTTGAATTCCGAGCCCAAAACTGTCAATTCCCAGAATTCCGGGGTTTGGCGGTTGCACCGCCTGACTGGGGCGGTTGCACCGTTTGGCAGAGCTCGAAGACTGAGCCTCTAGGCGGTGCCACCTCCTGTCAGGGGCGATTGCACCTCCTGCTAGAGCTTGGAGACCGAGCTCAAGCGGTGCCACCGCTTGACTGGGGCGGTTGCACCGCCCAGCCAGAGCTCGAAGACCGAGCTCAAGCGGTTGCACCTTTGTCAGAGGCGGTTGCACCGCCCAGCCAGAGCTCGGAGACTGAGCCCTAGGCGGTGCCACCTCTGGCCAAGAAATCTGGGTCCGAATGGGCTGATCCATTAGGCCCAATTTGGGTCTTTCAAGGGCCTAATTGCCCCAAGATTAAGTTAATGGGATCACCTCCCATTTCTAGCTTAATCATCGTGCTAACTATGAATTTCTTAAGACATTTACTACAGCTTGCTTCCAGTGCGTCAATCGCTTCTTCCGACGAGCTTCTAGCGAACTTCCGGCGAACATCCGACGAACCTCCGGCGATGCTTCGACGGACTTCCGGCAAACTCCTGGACTTGTGACGATCCACTTGGCGAGTTTCGATGAGCATCTTTTGGCAAGCTCCTAGACTTCTCGGATCTATTCCCGCAGAACCTCCGACGACCGTCCAAACTTCCGTCGAGCTCTTGAACTCCCAACGTGATCATAGTCTTGACTCCGGCGCAACTCCTACTACATGTCTTTCTTTCATCGTAGTTAATCCTGCACACTTAAAACAAAACTTCAATCGAGACAATCAATCCTAAGCAATTAACTAAGTTGTCCGGCATGTCATTGGTCCCTCGACGCATCGTCCTCTCCTGCGGCCTATTACCCAATCGGTCAGTTGACTCTGCAACTCCGATATCCTTGGCGCAATACCTGCTCTTCTTGGCCCAATGCCCAAGTCCAAGGCCCGAAGCCTTCTGTCGATATGTCGACCAATCCATCGGCCCAACGTCCAATCTTCTGACATGTTCCTCCAGCACAACATGATTTTTCCTGCTTTAATTGTCTTATCCTGATCGAAGCATCCTGCATCACTCAAAACGTAGATTAAAACATAAACACAATTATCAATTGGTTTCATCATCAAAATATGAGATTCAACAAGTCTCTTATACCAAGCCCTTGGGGCTTGTTTTAAACCATAGAGAGCTTTAGTCAATTTAAACATATGATTAGAGAGATTATCATTCTCAAATCCGGGAGGTTGTTCAACATAAACTTCTTCAAAAATAAAGCTATTAAGAAAAGCACTTTTAACATCCATTTGAAATAACTTAAATTTATTACTACTAGCATAGGTAAGGAGCATCCTTATGACTTCTAATTGCGCCATAGGAGCGAAGGTCTATTTATAATCGATCCCTTCTTCTTAGTTGAAACCTTTGACCACTAATCTAGCCTTGTTTCTAACCATGATACCAAGTTCATCTTGCTTGTTTCTAAAGACCCATTTAGTACCAATAACTAAATGGTCATTTGGCCTCGGAACTAGCTTCCACACCTCATTTCTCTCAAATTGATTTAACTCATCTTGCATTGCGGTGACCCATGAATCATCTTTCAAGGCCTCATCAATGCATTTAGGTTCAATTTGGGAGAGAAAACCGATGTTTGCACAAAAATTCTTAAGAGAGAAACGAGTTTAAACCCCTTTAGATGTGTCTCCTATGATTAGCTCCTTAGGATGTACTTTCAATCCTTAGGTAAGGATGTTTCGGAAGAAGATGTATCCAAGTTGCTAGATGGAGAAGGGGTTTCATTTAAATTCAAAGCATCAAAATTAACATCATCATCAAAATCATTTTTCTTAACTTTGGAAACTTCATTAAAAATAACATGAACAGATTCTTCTATAATCAAAGTTCTTTTGTTAAATATACGAAATGCTTTAGAAACAAAAGAATAGCCAAGAAAAATTCCTTCATCAGATTTTTCATCAAATTTACCTAAGGCATCATTTTCATTCAAAATAAAACATTAACATTCGAAAACTTTAAAGTATGAAATGTTGGATTTTTTGTTGTTCTACAACTCATAAGGAGTTTTGGAAAGTAGTGGTCTTACTAGAACCCTATTCATAATATAGCATGTCGTATTTACGGCTTCGGCTCAAAAATATTTGGGTAGGCTATTTTCGTTTAACATGGTTCTTGTCATTTCTTGTAAGTTTCTATTCTTTCTTTCTACTACTTCATTTTGTTGATGATTTCTTAGAGTAGAAAAGTTATGGTTGTATCTATTAGATTTATAAAATTCTTGAAAATCATGGTTTTGAAATTCACCACCATGATCACTTCGAATTGACGAAATCATAAAACCCTTTTTATTTTGAACAAGTTTTCAAAACATAGAGAAATACCTAAAGCATTCACTTTTGTGTGCCAAAAAATAAGTCCAGGTGTATCTACTATAATCATCCACGATGACGAATGCGTATTTGTTACCTCCTAGACTTGATGTAGCAATTGGTCCGAACAAGTCCATATGGATCAATTGCAAAGGTCTAGAGGTGCTTATTTGGTTCTTATGTTTAAAGCTACCTTTTATTTGTTTTCCTAGTTGACATACATCACACACATTATCTTTGACGAACTTGATATAAGGAATTCCTCTTACAAGTTCTTTAGATAAAATTTGAGATATTAGTTTTATGCTAGCGTGACCTAATCTCCTATACCAAAGCCAAGCATCATCATTCAAAACCAAAAAGCATATTTCATTACATAGATCATTAATGTCGATAGTGTATATATTATTTTGTTTTAAGGTAATCATAGATGTATTTTTGTGTGGTTTTTCAATAATGCAAGAATTAGATTCAAATATAATGATATATCTTTTATCACACAATTGACTAATGCTTAAGAGATTATGCTTTAAGCCATCTACCAATAACACATCTTTAATAAAGAAGTTGGATTTGTTACCTATGGTTCCTTTGCTAATGATTTTACCCTTGTTGTTATCTCCGAAGGTGACATATTCTTTGTCTATACTAGTGAGGTTAGAGAATTAAGATGGATCTCTGATCATATGCCTTGAGCATACACTATCAATGTACCATCTCTTGCTCCTAGCTTGTAATGGTACATTTTTCTACAAAAAAATGATGATTTTTAGGTACCCATTTGACCTTTGGTGTCTCAAAAATCGATCTACATAGCTTATCATATTGCATTGAGTCATTTGAGATTCTTTTAGGAACCCAAATCAATTTATGTAGACTACATTTCTTGAATGGACAATGATAAGCTACATCCCCAAATTTGTAACAAAAGTTACATTTGTTTCGAGGTGAAACATGCAAAGTAGGGCCTTTAACAAAGGTGGTCGGATTTTGGTGTGAGCTAATCATAAATCCGATTCCGCCTTTTCTATGAATGTGACCCTTGTTGGCAAGGATTATGTTCAAGGACTTGCTACCAACCTCAAATTTCTCTAAGGTTTCTTTGAGTAGCAAGTTTTCCTTTCTAAGTGTTTCTAGTTCATCACATTTCATACATGGAGCAAAACTATCATTGTGCTCAACTTTTAATCTATCGAAATCACCAACAAGAGAAGCATGCTCCTTTTTTAATAATTTATATTTTTTAATACTTGATTTGTATTTATCAAATAAATTATGAAAAGCATTTAATAGTTCATCAAAGGATAAATTTGCATCAAATGAACTTGTTACCACATCTCCAATGGCCATTAGTGCATAGTGAGCAACTTGCTCAGTGATGGTAGGCTCCTCTTCTTCGGATGCACTTGAGTCATCCCATGTTGCTTTGAAAGTCTTCTTCTTTGGTTGCCTCTTCTTGGCTAGGGGACATTCACACTTGTAATGTCCTGGCTTCTTGCATTTGTAGCATATTACTTGATCTTTCTTGGGTTCAAATTTATTTTTAGTGTCATTTTTAAATTTATTCCTTTTTTAAATTTTTTAAATTTTTTGTTAAGAGTGTCAAATCTTCATCAAGTTCCTCATCACTTGAGTTTTCTTTCAAGTGGTCTTCTTGGGTTCTTAGTATTATATCTTTCCTGTTCTTTGGAAGAGTGTCCTCAAGCTCTTTATGAGCTTTACAAGTCATTTCATAGGTCATTCATGACCTAATTAGTTCTTCGAGAAGAAATTTATTTAGATATTTGTTCTTTTGAATGACCGTTACATTAGGGTCCCAACTCTTTGGAAGGGATCTTAAAATTTTATTAACAAGTTCAAAATCCGAGAAACTTTTACCAAGTCCTTTTAGACCATTGACGATATCCATAAATTGGGTGTACATGTTTCCAATAGTCACACTTGGTTACATCCGAAACAACTTATAAGTGTACACCAAAAGATTAATTTTTGACTCCTTCACTCTACTAGTGCATTCATGAGTCACTTTAAGTGTGTGCCAAATATCAAAAGCTGTTTCACAAATTGACACTCGATTAAACTCATTTTTATCTAATGCACAAAACAAGGCATTCATAGCCTTGGCATTTAAAGTGAAAGTCTTCTTCTCCAACACATTCCAATCATTCATTGGAAGAGAAGACTTTTGAAAACCATTTTCGATAATGTTCTATAGCTCAAAATCCATTGAAATTAGGAAGATCTTCATTCTAGTATTCTAATATGTGTAATCCGTCCCATTGAACATGGGTGGACATGTAATTCAATGACCCTCTTGGTTGTTGGCAAATGTCATCTCTCTTAGGTTTTAAACCAAACGAGAGTGAACCTTGCTCTGATACCAATTGTTAGAATCAAAAGTGGCACTAAGGGGGGGGGGGGGTGAATTAGTGCAGCGAAAAATTCTTCAATTTCATAAAATATTTCGTACATTCGATGGAAATCGATTTAGAAAGATAGCAACTTGAAACGTAAGAGAGCGTAGGTATAATGAAAGCAAGATGAGGAGGAGAAGCAGTTTGCTATAAAATGATTTGCAATTAAAGTAAATTACTTAAAACGAAATGCAAACCAGAATTTAGAGTGGTTCGGTCAATGTGACCTACATCCACTTTCGGATTCCTTCTCCGTCAAGATCATCGGCATCCACTAAATGGCTTCTTTCAATAGGTGAAGACCAATCTCCTTTTACAGCTTTTTCTCCTTTTGTCAGGTTTAGAAGAGAACCCTTACAAATCTCACACCTCTCTTGAATGATCTCAAAACTTAGAAAGGGAGGAGGAGGACTCTAGCACTTGTTTACAACACTTTTACACCCTAATAACTCAATATTATAATCACACTTTGGTGTATTTTCATGCAGAAAAGCGTGGGGTATTTATAGGCCCCAATGGCTTTCAAAAATGGAGTTAAAAAGTGTCTCATCCCGGATTTCCGGGGTACTGGCGGTACCACCGCCATTAATACGCAATACCACTGCCTGACATCTGACACTGAGTAGTACCACTGCCCAGTCTAGGCCATACCACCGCCTGACAGAGCTCAGAGATTGAGCTCTAGAGGTACCACCGCCTAATAGGTGCGGTACCACCGTTGGCAGCATTTACTACTGATGGTACCACCGCTGGCAGCATTTACTACCGATGATACCACCACCCAATCTGGGTGGTACCATCGCCCAGACCATCTAGGGTGCTGCTTTCTAGGCAGTGCCACCGTCGGCTAGGAATTCAACATCCGAGTTGGGCCTTGACTTTGGCCCAAACCAGCCTAACTCCGAACCCAGTTGGCCCCTCACGGAGTTGATGGGACTACCTCCCAAATCAACTCTAATTATCGTTCTAACTACGATTAAGGCAAGCATAGTCTGGTATGTCAAATTTTCACTTGGTGATCTTCCGACGAACTTTTCAGCTAGTCTTCCGTTGAACTCCCAACCAACTCTCGACTAGTCTTTCAATGTGCTTCCGGTGATCTCTCGACAAGCTTTCGAGAGTCTTCCAATGTGTTTCCGGTGATCTCACGATGAACTCTCGGCGAGCTCCCGATATATCATCCGAGTCTTTGATTCTGGCCCATCATCTGCTTTATGCCTTATTACTATCGTAATTAATCCTGCACACTTATCTCAACACAAGGATTAGATCAAATAATTTACCAATTGATTTCATCATCAAAATCCAAAATTCAACAACAATATCTACTCTTCTTGGCCCGATGCTCGAACTCATGTCTCGAAGCCTTCTATCGATACGTCGACCGATCCTTCGGCTCGATATCCAATCTTCTTACATATTTTTCTCCGGCCCAACATGATTCTTCCTGCTTTAATTGTCTCTCCCTAATCGAAGCATCCAGCGTCACTCAAAATATAGATTAAATCATAAACACTATCAATTGGTTTCATCATCAAAATCTGAGATTCAACAATCTCTCCCTTTTTTATGATGACAACCAATTGATGACGGAGTTAACCTTAACTCCCCCTATCAATATGGCATATTGATAGACTCTTGGATTCAAAAATCCAAGCAATATGTTATCATAAACTAATGCATAACATCATCATACTTCTTCCCTTTTGTCACCAATAAAAAGGAGACGTGCAACTATCAAGTGTTTTAGACATTATAGTTCAAATCATTGCATAATAAATATTATCTTCAGTTTTATCATCATGTAAGCTAGCAAAAACTTTTATATCATTTTTTAAAAAATGTAAGCTAGCAATATTTGAGATGTTCAAGAAAGCAACTTTTGCTTCTTGATGTTGAATCTCAGATTTTGATGATGAAGACAATTATAATTTGTTTGATCTAATCTATATATTGAGAAAAGTGTGCAGATTAACTATGATGGCTTTCCGTATTGAATGAAAACCAGTTTTGTCCGAATTAGTTTTAATCGAAACACAAGTCTTTTGAAATCGCAAAAGTTTTCTACTGCACTAATTCACCCCCTCTTAGTGCCGCTCTTGATCCTAATAATTGGTATCAGAGCAAGGTTCACTCTCATTTGGTTTTAAACCCAAAAGAGATGGCATTTGTTGGCAACCTAAAGAGCCATTCAATTACATGTCCGCCCATGTTCAATGGGACGGATTACACATATTGGAAGACTAGAATGAGGATCTTCCTGATTTCAATAGATTTCAAATTATGGAATATTATAGAAAATGGCTTTCAAAAGTCTTATCTTCTAATGAACGATAAGAATGATTTGGAGAAGAAAACTTTCACTTTAAACGCAAAGGCTATGAATGCCTTGTTTTGTGTATTAGATAAAAACGAGTTTAATCGAGTATCGATTTGTGAAATAGCTTTTGACATTTGGCACACACTAGAAGTGACTCATGAAGGGACAAGTAGAGTGAAGGAGTCAAAAATTAATCTTTTAGTGCATTCTTATGAGTTGTTTCGAATGAAACTGAATGAGACCATTTGAAACATGTACATCCGATTTATGGATGTCGTCAATAGTCTAAAAGGACTTGGTAAAAGTTTCTTGGATTTTGAACTTGTTAATAAGATTTTAAGATCCCTTCCAAAAAAAGTTGGGATCCTAAAGTAACGGCCATTCAAGAGGCCAAAGATCTAAATAATTTTCCTCTTGAAGAACTAATTGGGTCATTAATGACCTATGAAATGACCTATAAAGCTCATGAAGAGCTTGAGGACACTCTTCCAAAGAACAAAAAGGATATGGCACTAAAAACTCAAGAAGACCATTTGAAAGAAAACTCAAGTGATGAGGACCTTGATGAAGACTTGACACTTTTAACAAGAAAATTTAAAAAATTCATTAAAAGGAACAAATTTAAAAATGACACCAAAAAAAAATTTGAATCCAAGAAAGATCAAGTAATTTTCTACGAATGCAAGAAGCTGAAACACTTCAAGAGTGAATGTCCCCAAGCAAAGAGAAGGCAACCAAAGAAGAAGGCTCTCAAAGCTACATGGGACAACTCAAGTGCTTCCGAAGAAGAGGAGCCAACCAACACCGAGCAAGTTGCTCACTATGCACTAATGGCTATTGAAGATGAGGTAACAAGTTCATTATATGCAAATTTAACTTTTGATGAGCTTTCAAGTGTTTTTTGTGAATTATTTGATGAATTTAGAATCTTAAGTAAAAAGTATAACTCTTTGAAAAAGGAACATACTTCTCTTATTAGAAACTTTGATAGAGTAAAGATTGAGCATGAAAATAGCTTAGCATCCTGTACAAAATGTGATGAACTAGAATTACTTCAAAAAGAAAACTTGCTACTTAAGAAAACCTTAAAAAGTTTGAGGTTGGTAGCAAATCCTTGAACATGATCCTTGCCAACAAGGGTCACGTTCATAGAAAAGGCGGAATCGGATTTGTGAGTAGCTCATACCATAATCCAACCACCTTTGTTAATGGCCCTACTTTGTATGTTTCACCCTGAAAGAAATGCAACATTTGTTGTAAATTTGGGTATATAGCTTATCATTGTCCATTTAAATAATGTAGTACATATAAATTGATTTGGGTTCCTAAAAGAACCTCAAATGACTCAATGCAATAAGATAAGAAATGTAAATCAATTTTTGAGGCACCCAAGGTCAAATGGGTATCTAAAAATCATCTATTTTTGTAGAAAAATATACCATCACAAGTTAGGAGCAAGAGATGGTACCTTGATAGTGGATGCTCAAGGCATATAACTAGAGATCCATCTTAATTCTCTAAGCTCACTAGCATAGACGAAGGATATATTACCTTCGGAGATAACAACAAGGGTAAAATCATTGGCAAAGGAACCATTGGTAACAAATCCAACTTTTTAATTGAAGATGTATTGTTAGTTGATGGCTTAAAGCATAACCTCTTGAGCATTAGTCAATTATGTGATAAAAGATATATTGTTAAATTTGAATCTACTGCTTGCTTTATTAAGAAACCACACAACAACACATCTATGATTGCACTAAAATAAAATAATGTATACACCATTGACATTAATGATCTTTGCAATGAAATGTGTTTTTTGATTTTGAATGATGATGCTTGGCTTTGGCATAGGAGATTAGGTCATGGTAGCATGAAACTAATCACCCAAATTTCATCTAAAGAACGTGTAAGAGGAATTCCTCATATCAAGTTCGTCAAAAATAATGTTTGTGATGCTTGTCAACTAGGAAAATAAATAAAAAGTAGCTTCAAACCTAAGAACCAAATAAGCACCTCGAGACTTTTGCAATTGATCCATATGGACTTGTTCGGATCAATTGCTACATCAATCCTAAGAGGTAGCAAATATGCATTTATTATCGTGGATGATTATAGTAGATACACATGGACTTATTTTTTGGCATACAAAAGTGAATGCTTTAGGTATTTCTCTAAGTTTTGCAAACTTGTTCAAAATGAAAAGGGTTTTATGATTTTTTCAATTCGAAGTGATCACGGTGGTGAATTTCAGAACTGTGAATTCCAAGAATTTTGTGAATCTAATGGATACAACCACAACTTCAATACTCCAAGAAATCCTCAACAAAATGGAGTAGTAGAAAGAAAGAATAGAAACTTACAAGAAATGGCAAGAACATGGCATGCCAAATATTTTTGGGCCGAAGCCTACCCAAATATTTTTGGGCCGAAGCCGTAAACATGGCATGCCATGTCATGAATAGAGTTCTAGTAAGACCCTTACTCACCAAAACTTCTTATGAGTTATGGAACAATAAAAAACCCAATGTTTCATATTTTAAAGTTTTTGGGTATAAGTGTTTTATCTTAAATTAAAAAGATGCTTTAGAAAAATTTGGTGCTAAATCCGATGAAAGAATTTTTCATAGCCATTCTTCTATTTCTAAAGCATTTCGTATCTTTAATAAAAGAACTTTGATAATAGAAGAATCCATTCATGTTTTTTTAAATGAGGTTTCCGAAATTAAGAAAAATAATTTTGATGATGATGTTAATTTTGATGCTTTGAATTTAAATGAAACCCTTTCTCTATCTAGCAACTTGGATGCATCTACTTCCGAAACATCCTTACCCAAGGATTGGAAGTATGTGGATACTCATCCTAAGGAGCTAATCATATGATACACATCTAAAGGAGTTCAAGTTCATTCTTCTCTTAAGAATTTTTGTGTCAACGTAGCTTTTCTCTCCCAAATTGAACAAAAATGCATTGACAAGGTCCTGAAAGACAATTAATGGGTCATTGCAATGCAAGATGAGTTATATCAATTTAGAGAAATAAGGTGTAGAAGCTTGTTCATAGTCCAAATGACCATTTAGTTATTGGTACTAAATAGGTCTTTAGAAACAAGCAAGATGAATTTAGTATCGTGGTTAGAAACAAGGCTAGATTAGTTGCCAAAGGTTTCAACCAAGAAGAATTGATCGATTATGAAGAGTCCTTCGCTCCTATGACACGATTAGAAGTTATAAGGATGCTCCTTGCTGTTGAATATCAGATTTTGATGATGAAGTCAATTGTCATTTGTTATCTAATCCATATGTTGAGATAAGTGTGTAGGATTAACTACGATGGCAGTAAGTTATGCAGTAAGAGTTGTGCTAGAGTCAAGACCATGATCACGTTGGGGGTTCGAGAGTTCGACGAAAGTCTAGACGGTCATTAGAGGTTATGCGGGAACAAAACTAAGAAGTGCAGTAGTTTGCCAAAGAAGCTCGTTGGAACTCACCAAGTGGATCATTGCAAGTCCAAGAGATTTTCTAGAAGTCCGCCGGAGCATTACCGAGGGTTCGTCGGATGTTTGCCGGAAGTTCGCTAGAAGCTCGCCGGAAGAAGCGATTGATGCACCAGAGCAAGTTGCAGTAAATTTCTTAAGAAATATCGTAGTTAGCATGTAGATTAAGCAAGGAATGGGAGGTGATCCCATTAACTTAATCTGGGGGCAATTGGGCCCTCGACAAACCCAAATTGGGCTGAATGGATAAGCCCATTCAGACCCAGATTTCTTGGCCGACGGTGGCACCGCTTGGGTCAGCGGTGGCACCGCCCAGGAGCTCAGTCTCTCAGGAAAACTGGGCAGTGGAACCACCCCAATTAGGTGGTGGCACCGCCTGGGCTCAGTCTCCGAGCAAGACTGGGTGGTGGAACCGCCCCAGTCAGGCGGTGGCACCGCTAGAGCTCGGTCTCCGAGCTCTGTTAGGCAGTCGTACCGCTAGGACCTTGGAAATATGAGAGATGACATTTTTTAGCTCCAAATTCAAACCAGTTTGGGGCCTATATATACCCCACCCTTTCCTGCATAAAAGGGCACCAAAAATCCAATATTACTCTGTGATTTTTAGAGCTCAAAAGTGTTGTAAAGGCTAGAAATTCTCCTCCCTCTTTTCTTCTAAGTTTTGATCTTTCAAGAGAGGAGAGAAAATTCTGTAAGGGTTGTCTCCTAAGCCTGTCAAAAGGAGTGAAACTGTAAAAGGGTGGTTGGCCTTCGCCTATTGAAGGAAGGCCTCTAGTGGATGTCGGTGACCTTACCGGAGGAGGAAGCCAAAAGTGGATATAGGTCAAGATTGACCGAACCACTCTAAATCTCGGTTTACATTTACTTTCTATTTTCTATCTTAATTGCAAACTGCCTCCATAGCTTTACTTTTACTACACTTCGCCTAATCTAAGTTAAAGCAATTTCTGAATCGACTTTCGTATCGAAATTGCTTTTATCATACGAACGTCATATTTCAGTTTGCAATTACATTATGTTCTCTATCTTAACTTCAAACTACCTCTATATCTTTACTTTAACTGCATCTCGCTTGATCATAAGTTAAAGTGATTTCTGAATCGACTTTCTTACCGAAATCGTTTTTATCGTACGAACGTTATTTTAAATCGTCGAAAGTTTTCTACTGTGCTAATTCACCCCCCCCCCCCCTCTTAGTGCTCTTGATCCTAACAATTGGTATCAGAACGGGGTTAACTCTCAAATGGATTAAAACCCAAGAGAGATAGCATACGCTGGAATCCAAGAGGGGCACTCTATTACACGTCCGCCCATGTTCAATGGGATGGACTACACCTATTGGAAGACCCGAATGAGGATCTTCCTTATTTCAATATATTTTGAACTTTGGAATCTTGTCGAAAATAGATTTTCGAAGTCTTCTCTTCCAATGATCGATTGGAATGAGTTGGAAAATAAGACTTTCACTCTTAATGCAAAGGTTATGAATGTCTTATTTTGTGCACTTGATAAAAATGAGTTCAATCGTGTTTCGATTTGTGAAACTGCGTTTGATATTTGGCATACACTCGAAGTGACTCACGAAGACACAAGTAGAGTAAAAGAGTCAAAAATCAATCTTTTGATACATTCTTTTGAACTTTTCTGAATGAAACCGAGCGAGACTATTGGCGACATGTACACCCGTTTCACGGATATCGTCAATGGTCTAAAAGGACTCGGCAAAAGTTTTTCGGATTTTGAGCTCGTAAATAAGATTCTAAGATCCCTTCCTAAGAGTTGGGACCCTAAATTCACTACTATTCAAGAGGCTAAAGACTTAAATAACTTCCCTCTTGAAGAACTAATTGGGTCATTAATGACCTATGAAATAACTTGCAAGGCTCATGAAGAGCAAGAAGATATTCTTCCAAAGAACAGGAAGGATATGACACTTAGAACGTTAGATGACCACTTGAGAGAAAACTAAGTGATGAGGACTGTGACGATGACTTGGCACTTCTAACAAGGAAATTCAAAAAATTCATTAAGAGAAACAAGTTTAAAAATGACACAAAAAATAAATTTGAACCCAAAAAGGACCAAGTCATTTACTACGAGTGCAAAAAGCCGGGACACTACAAAAGTGATTGTCCCCAAGCCAAGAAGAGAACATCAAAGAAGAAGGCGCTCAAAGTAACGTGGGATAACTCAAGTGCGTCCGAAGAAGAGGGGTCCAACACCGAGCAAGTTGCTCATTATGCCCTAATAGTCATCGGAGAGGAGGTAACAAATTTAATTGATACAGATTTATCATTTGATGAATTATTAAATGTCTTCTATGACTTATCTGATAAATGTAAAATAATCAATATAAAATATAAATTATTGAAAAATAAGCATGATAGTCTTATTAGCAATTTTGATAAATTAAAAACTGAATATCATGATAGTTTAGCTCAATGTGAAAAATGCTATGATCTAGAAACTCTCCAAAAGGAGAATTTGCTACTTAAGGACGCCTTGAAGAAATTTAAGATTGGTAGCAAGTCTTTGAACATAATCCTCACAAATAAGGGTCACGTTCCCAAAATAAGTGGAATCGGATTTGTGAGAAGTCCTCGCCAAAATCCAACCACCTTCATAAAAGGCCCTATTTTATATATTCGGCACCAAAGCAAATGCAACTTTTGTTGCAAACATGGACATAAAATGTATCATTGTCCATTCAAGAAAATTAGCCCGAACAAACTGATTTGGGTTCCTAAAGGAACCATGATAAACTCTATGCAACATAATAAATAATGTAGATCAGTTTTTGAGGCACCCAAAAGTAAATGGGTACCTAAAAATTATCCTTTCTTATAGAGATATAAACCATCATAAGCTAGGAGCAAAAGATGGTACCTTGATAGTGAATGCTCAAGGCATATGACCGAAGATCCATCTCAATTCTCTAAGCTCACTAGTATAGATGAAGGCTATGTCACCTTCAGAGACAACAACAAGGGTAAAATCATTGACAAAGGAACCATAGGTAACAAATCCAACTTCTTTATTGAAGATGTTTTGTTAGTTGATGGTTTAAAACATAACCTCTTGAGCATTAGTCAATTATGTGATAAAGGATATATCATCAAATTCAAATCTAATACTTGCATCATTAAAAATTACACAAAACCACATCTATGATTGTATTAAAACATAATAACGTATACACCATTGACATCAATGATCTTTGTAATGAAATGTGTTTCTCGGTTTTGAATGAGGATGCTTAACTTTGTCGTAGAAGATTAGGTCCTAGCATTAAACTAATCACTCAAATATCATCTAAAAAATTTGTATGAAGAATTCCTCATATCAAGTTCATTAAAGATAATGTGTATGATGCTTATCAATTAGGAAAACAAATTAAGGGTAGTTTCAAATCTAAGAATCAAATAAGCACCCCTAGGCTCTTACAATTGATCCATATGGACTTGTTCAGACCAATCTCTATATCAAGCCTAGGAGGTAGTAAATACGCCTTCATCATTATAGATGACTATAGTAGATACACATGGACTTATTTCTTGAAACATAAAAATGAATGCTTTAGATATTTCACCATGTTTTGTAAACTTGTTCAAAATGAAAAGGGTTTTATGATTTCATCAATTCGAAGTGATCACGGTGGGGAATTTCAAAACCGTGATTTCCAAGAATTTTATGAATCTATTGGATACAACCACAACTTCTCTACTCTAAGAAATCCTCAACAAAATAGAGTAGTAGAAAGAAAGAATAAAAATTTACAAGAAATGGCAAGAACCATGTTGAATGAACATAGCCTACCCAAATATTTTTGGGCTGAAGCCGTAAACATTGCATGCTATATATTGAATAGAGTTCTAGTAAGACTCTTACTCACCAAACTCCCTATGAGTTGTGGAACAATAAAAAACCCAATGTTTCATATTTTAAAGTTTTTGGGTGTAAGTGTTTTATCTTGAATGAAAAAGATGCCTTAGAAAAATTTGATGATAAATCCGATGAAGGAATTTTTCTTGGTTATTCTTCGGGTTCTAAAGCTTTTCATATTTTCAATAAAAGAACTTTAATTATAGAAGAATCCATTCATGTTGTTTTCAATGAGATTTCCGAAATCAAGAAATATGATTTTGATGAGGATGTTAATGTCGATTCTTTGAATTTAAATGAAACCCCTTCTCCAACTAGCAACTTGGATGCATCCACTTCCGAAACATCCTTACCCAAGGATTGGAAGTATGTAGATGCTCATCCTAAGGAGCTAATTCTAGGAGACACATCTAAGGGGGTTCAAACACGTTCTTCTCTTAAAAATTTTTGTGCCAATGCCGCTTTTCTCTCCCAAATTGAACTTAAATGTATTGACAAAGTCATGAAAGATGATTCATGGATTATCGCAATGCAAGATAAGTTAAATCAATTTGAGAGAAATGAGGTGTGGAAGCTTGTTCCTAGGCCAAATGACCATTTAGTTATTGGTACTAAATGAGTCTTTAGAAACAAGCAAGATGAATATGATATCGTGGTTAGAAACAAGGCTAGATTAGTGGCCAAAGGTTTCAACCAAGAAGAAGGTATCGATTACGAAGAAACCTTCAATCCTGTGGCTAGATTAGAAGCCATAAGGATGCTTCTTGCCTATGCTAGTAATAATAATTTTAAGTTGTTTCAAATAGATGTTAAAAGCACTTATCTTAATGGCTTTACTTCTGAAGAAGTTTATGTTGAACAACCTCCCAGATTTGAAAATAATAGCCTCCCTAATCATGTATTTAAATTAACTAAAGCTCTCTATGATTTAAAACAAGCCCCAAGGGCTTGGTATGAGAGACTTAGTACTTTTCTTATTGAAAATAATTTCACAAAAGGCAAGGTCGATACTACATTGTTTATCAAGAATTTTAAAATTAATTTTCTCATTGTTCAGATTTATGTTGATGATATTATCTTCGGTTCTACGAATGAATCTCTTTGTGAATCTTTTGCTAAAACCATGTCTCTTGAATTTGAAATGAGTTTGATGGGAGAATTAACCTTTTTCTTAGGCTTACAAAATAAGCAACTAAGCAATGGCATCTTTTTTAGTCAAACTAAATATGCTTTAGATCTGCTGAAAAGATTTAATATGAATAGCTCAAAAGTATTAACACTCCTATGAGCACCTCCACTAAGTTAGAAGTTGATGAAAGTGGAGAAAACTTCGATCAAAAAACTTATAGGGGTATGATAGGAAGTTTACTTTACCTCACTACAACTAGACCAAATATCATGTTTAGTGTATGACTCTGTGCTAGGTTTCAATCGAACCCTAAGATATCTCATCTCAAAGCGGTTAAAAGAATACTTAGATATCTTAAAGGTACCACAAATCTAGGATTATGGTATCCAAAAACCGAGAATTTTAAGTTAATTACTTATGCTGATGCGGATTTTACTAGGTGTAGACTAGATAGAAAAAGCACATCAGGAACATGTCAATTTTTGGGACATTCCCTTGTTTCCTGGTCATCTAAGAAACAAAACTCAGTTGCACTATCAACAACCGAAGCTGAGTATATTGTAGTTAGTGCATGCTGTGCACAAGTTGTATGGATGAAAAATACCTTAGAAGATTATAAAGTCCATCTTAAAAACATTCACATTAAATGTGATAACACAAGTGCAATATGTTTAAAAAAGAATCCCATTCAACACTCAAGAACAAAACATATTGATATTAGACATCACTTTATACGAGATCATGTCACTAATCATAATGTAATCATAGAGTTCATTGATACTAAGAATCAACTAATTGATATTTTTACAAAACCTCTAAGTGAAGAACAATTTAATTTCATTAAAAGAGAATTAGGAATGTTAATATATCCGAATGCATGAACTTGTTAAGATTATTTTTCGGACTTTTTTTATTTAATGATCAAATCACTTAATTGCCATGATGATTTTACACAATTACATGCCTTAATTACATGTTGGAAATTATGTGTTTTGGATACAAAAATTTTTATGATAATAAGCATGTTTTATCTTCATGATTGAATTTGAAAATCTATAGCAAAACCTTATCCAAATGCATGAAAGTGTTAAATTTCATTTTCGGACCTTCTTGATCCTAACAATTGGATTTTCTCAATACATTATTCTCTTCTGGACTTAATAAACATATGTCATATCGAGTTTGATTCACATTATTGATTTTTGACATATGGAATCAACTAGCAAATGCATCTCTCATAGACTTATCATGTGAAAAATATCTTTTAAGAAATGGATTTAATGATTTCTTCTTATATCTTTTGAGAAACAGTTTTACGTGCAAGGATTTGATTCACATACATATCTTGATCTGTGTAAAAATGAAGCGTGCTTTAATATCTTATCAATTTTAACTTCATTCGAGTAAGCTCACAAATGGCTTTCCTCCTTCATGCAAAAAGATAATAACAAATAAAGAAGAAGAAGTAATGAAAGTTACCTCCATGTCATGTTTTCCTTGAGATGTTTGTATAATTGGTATCCTATCACTCATTGTTGAAAAATGACATAAACCTAATTAAAATTTGCCTACATTGTTCTCCTTTTTTTTATGACAAAGGGGGAGAAATATATGAATTGATTCTATGAGTGCCATATTTGAATGAGAAATATATGAATTGATGCTATGAGTACCATATTTGAATTTAATGCTATATGAATTGATGCTATGAGTGCCATACTTAAATTTGAATTATGTTGAGATATCAAAAGCTTACATCAAAATATATGATAAATTAGTGATAGAATTACTATGATTGCCATATTTGCACTATACCATATTTGCACTATGTTATTGCCATATTTGCACTATATTATGATATCTAGAGCTTACATCGTAATTCTACAAATTGATATCTTGTCAAGTGATGAAATGCTATGATTGCTAAACACTTGAAATATTTACATTATGTTAAGATATCAAGAACTTACATCGTAATTTTACATGTTGATATCTTGCCATATGATGAATTACTACAATTGCTATCTTTCACATTTGAAATGTAAAACCTGAAAATGGATGTCAAGCCTTGACATCATTTTCAGAGAAATACATCATGATAGGAATCATGATGGGAGTATTGATAAGGTTAAATGATCTTAACTTATCAATATATCTCTTGAATTCAAAGGCTTTGAATTTAAGAATGACTTATCTCAAGTATGGCATATAGATAGGGGGAGTTAAGTTTAACTCCGTTATCAATTGATTGTCATCATCAAAAAGGGGGAGATTGTTGAATCTTGAATTTTGATGATAAAGTCAATTGTCATATGTTATCTAATCCATATATTGAGATAAGTGTGCAGGATTAACTACGATGGCAGTAAAACATACAGTAGGAGTTACGCCGGAGTTAAGACCATGATCACGTTGGGGGTTCGAGAGTTTGACGGAAGTCCGGACGGTGATCGGAGGTTTTGCGAGAACAAATCTGAGAAGTCCAAGAGTTTGCCAAAGAAGCTCGTTGGAACTCGCTAAGTGGATCATCGCAAGTCCAAGAGATTTGCCGGAAGTCCACCGGAGCATCGCCGAGGGTTCGTCGGATGTTCGCCGGAAGTTCGCTGGAAGCTCGCCGGAAGAAGCGATTGATGCACCAGAGCAAGTTGCAGTAAATGTCTTAAGAAATATCATAGTTAGCATGTAGATTAAGCTAGGAATAGGAGGTGATCCCATTAACTTAATCTGGGAGAAATTGGGCCCTTGACAGACCCAAATTGGGCCGAATAGATCAGCCCATTTGGACCTAGATTTCCTGGCCGGCGGTGGCACCACCTAGGAGCTCAGTCTCCCAAGAAAGCTGGGCGGTGGAACCGCCCTAGTTAGGTGGTGGCTCCGCTTGGGCTTAGTCTCCGAGCAAGATTGGGTGGTGGAACCGCCCCATTCAGGCGGTGGCACCGCGAGAGCTTGGTCTCCGAGCTCTGTTAAGAGGTTGTATCGCCCAGTTTGGCTATAGTACCGCCATGACCTTGGAAATCCGGGAGATGATATTTTTTAGCTCCAAATTCAAACTAGTTTAGGGCCTATATATACCCCACCTTTTCCTGCATGAAAGGGCATAGAAAATCCAATCTTACTCTGTGATTTTTAGAGCTCAAAAGTGTTGTAATGGCTAGAAGTTCTCCTCTCTCTTTTCTTCCAAGTTTTGATCTTTCAAGAGAGGAGAGAAAATTCTGTAAGGATTGTCTCCTAAGCCCGTCAAAAGGAGTGAAACTATAAAAGGGTGGTTGGCCTTCGCCTATTGAAGGAAGGCCTCTAGTGGACGTCGGTGACCTCATCGGAGGAAAAAGCCAAAAGTGGATGTAGGACAAGATTGACCGAACCACTCTAAATCTCGGTTTGCATTTACTTTTTGTTTTCTATCTTAATTGAAAACTACCTCCATAGCTTTACTTTTACTGCACTTCACCTAATCTAAGTTAAAGCAATTTCTGAATCGGCTTTTATACCGAAATCTCTTTTATCGTACGAACATCGTATTTCGGTTTGCAATTACATTCTATTCTCTATCTTAACTACAAACTGCCTCTATATCTTTAATTTAACTGCATCTCGCTTAATCATAAGTTAAAGTGATTTTCGAATCGGCTTTCTTACCAAAATCATTTTTATCATATGAACATCGTTTTAAATCATCTAAAGTTTTCCGCTTCACTAATTCACCCACCCTCCTCTTAGTGCTCTTGATCCTAACACTTGCCTATGCTAGTAACAATTTTAAGTTGTTTCAAATGGATGTTGAAAGTGCTTTTCTTAATGGATTTATTTCCAAAGAAGTTTATGTTAAACAACCTCTCAGATTTGAGAATAATAATCTCCAAATTCATGTATTTAAATTGACTAAAGCTCTCTATGGATTGAAACAAGCCCCAAGGGCTTGGTATGAAAGACTTAACTCATTTCTTATCGAAAATAATTTCTCTAAAGGCAAGGTTGATACTACATTGTTTATCAAAAATTTTGAAAATAATTTTCTTATTATTCAAATTTATGTTGATGATATTATTTTCAGTTTTACGAATGAATCTCTATATGAGTCTGTTAGGACTCTAGCTTGGAGAGTCCTAATTGAGAGGGACATTCATGTAAAAATGTTAGGACTCTAGCTAGGAGAGTCCTAATTGAGAGGGACATTCTGTTAGGACTCTAGCTAGGAGAGTCCTAATTGTGATGGGCATTCATGTAGGAGGTTTTTTCTTAGAGAAGAATTAGGAGTTGTAAGGGAATAGGAGTCTTTAGTAGGAGTCATATTAGGAGTTGGTTAGAAGTAAGAGTCTTAAGTAGGAGTCCTATTAGGAGTTTGGGTTTAGAAGCCCTATAAATAGCCATGTCTTCCGTCTCTTTTCTTAAGCAATAGATGAATCTTTTCTGCAGCCTTTGAGCAGCAACTTGGAGGGAGGAACCCCTATAGAGTTCCAAGGAGGCCGATCCCCTAAAGAGATCAACCCCAAGTTTAGAATTTGCAAGGGTTCTAACACCTGGTATCAGAGCAGCGTTCTTGGCGTCTCGCTGCCCTTCCATAGCCATCCATCAACCCTCTACAACCATCCAAAGCAATTCCCACAATTGCTTAAAAGATCGTCACCGAATTCCGTCATCATCTCCACCACCACGGATCATCCTTTGATCTCCCCGTGAATTGCAACAGGTTCTGGTTTCCTACCTTACTGCTGCTGCAATTTAGTTATCCTTATTCGAAAATCCAAAAAAAAAAAAAAATCGTTCCTATATTGCTGCATAAACTTTCGTCACAAAGTTTTCATCTCTACGACGAAAGATACATTGCAGAATTCCAGCCGCATAACACCATCTGTTTGATCTTGCTACTGTGCTTTTTCTATCCAAATTTCTACGAAATTTTTATGACATCTTTGACACTTCTTAATAGTGGATTTCCCTTTGGTTTCATCAAAAAATTCTCAATATAAACTACTGATCTTTTATGTCCAATCTGCTGCACTTGAATTGCAGAATTCAAGCCGCATAGCACCATCTTTTTGATCTTGCTACTGTGCTTTTTCTATCCAAATTTCTACAAAATTTTTATGACATCTTTGACACTTCCTAACAGTAGATTTCCCTTTGGTTTCATTGAAAAATTCTCAATATAAACTATTGATCTTTTATGTCCAATCTACTGCACTTGAAAATCTATGCTGCAGAAAATTTCAGCTGCATATCGTTGCCTTAACCCATCTATTTGCAATCTTTTTTGAATGAAATTTCTTATACACTTCATAGATCATCTTGGCTTCCATCTAAGATTGATCTATTAAGAAATTCATCTCTAAAAATGATTTTATGTTGCTGCAAATTTTCATCGTAACCCGCTGAAATTTTTCGACGATAATTCTGCAATTGCAACTTGCACCAATTTCCTTGCTATTATACTGCCGAAATTTTCTTGATTAAATTAGATATCCTTGCTGTCATATAAACTATAATTTTGCTATCAATTCTCTCCTCAATTCTCTCAAGTTTTTGGTGGAAATTACGTCGAGAAACCGTTGTTTCTTCGACGACAATTCTACTCTTACAAGACAGCACATACTTGCTGCAACTTCCACGGATTTCTGTCAAACCTTTGCTACCATCTACCACAGATCCAAAAGTTTCAACCACAGTCCTAAAACTCTACTAAACCACACCCTCAAACTGCACCCAAAACTGCCACAAAACAAGCCTAAATCGTAGCCTACATCCACCAATCCACCAACCCTTTTGACCATCACTTCTCTCAACCTATACATGCCTTTAACCTAACAACAAAAGAGAGATCTTAACATCATAGATTTGGAGGCATATATTATGGCATCTAAGGAGGTAATCAATGTTAAATTCGAAGCCTTGGAGGCGCGAATGGAGGATAGATTCGGATGCTCTTTACCGAACTCAGATTGGGCCGACCACTAAGCCCGAAGAAATCACATCAAGGAGAGAGCTTTGCCCAATCACACCAACCCCAAAGATATGACTTCCAAGAGAGGGGAAGCTCTATGACCAACCCCAACTATCCATGCATGAGAGTGGACTTCCCTAGATGGGAAGAAGGAGACCCGATTGGTTGGATCTCACGCGCGGAGCGATATTTTCGGTACCACAATACCGCGGATGTATCTATGGTGAAAATTGCAGCTATACATCTTGAAGGGGATGCTATACAGTGGTTTGACTGGTTTGAACATACTTATGGAGTCCTTTCATGGCGACAATTCAAAGAAGGACTACTGATTCGCTTCAGACCAACCGATTACGAGAATATTGACGAACAACTAGCAAAGATCCAACAAACCTCCACCATTCAGGAGTACCAGTAATATCCCTCGCTTTTAAAAATTATTAATAAAGATTTATTTATAAATCGGAGGACCTATATGTAAATATAGAAATTTCAAAGACTAAACTGTTAAGTTGTAAAAAGAAGTAAATAAAGAAAAACTGAAAATTTCGGTTTTATCCCACCGCCTCCCACGCACTCTCTGTTTCTTCGAGAAACAGAGAGGAGCGGTGGGGCATGAGGAGTGAAGAAAAGAAGAAGAGGGAAAAGAAGAGAGGAGGAAGAAGAGAGGAAGAAGAGGGAGAAGAGAAGAAGAAGAAGAAGAGTAGGTGGCTGCAGCGAGGGCTGCAGCGAGGAGCTGTGGGGCAGTTGCTTACCAAATTGTTTGTAACTCTCTCTGTTGGACAGTTCAATTCATATGAAGCATTGTCTTATCTGAAAGTATTATCCAATGATTATTTCTGAGTAAATTGGAGCACGATTGATAGTTTGAATCATTTGTTCAATGTGCCTTCTGTATTCTGCCAGAAATCGAGCTTTGGTCGATTTCTCATATTCTGGTTTCATTCCTTTGGAAATTGATATCCTTTAGCTTTCTTATTCAATTGAGCTTTATATTACTGCTTTGAATTCTTGTATGTTCTTGTCCTTAAAGTTATTGCATTCTTGAAAACTGTTGTGTAACGTTTATGCTATATCGTATTGACTCATATAGGCACATGTATATCCTATTGTTCCGCATTTGCTTTCGATATGTGCCTATTCCAGTTTCATTCCTTTGGACATTGAATTCATCAAATCTTCTTATTGAATTGAGTTATATGTGATAGCTTGGATTCCATATGTAACCTTGCTTTCAATTCCTTTCAAATCTGAATATGCTTGTGAAATATTATTGCTTACTTCGGATTGACTCGTAAAGGCACATGTACGCTTCGTTGTTCCGCGTGTGCTTCCGACATATGCTACTTGTTGTTGAAACTGCCCTTTTGTACTCTGGTGTGTGGGATTGTCTGGACCTTTGCCATAAATGGTAAAGGGTATGCGCTATTTGCCCGCTATGTGGGGTCCCGCTATGAGGGATATTCTGTATGCGCTTGTTGCCCGCTACGTGGGTATGTGATTAGAGCCTGCGATGCTCTGCCGGCCCCCTTTGACTTCACCTAGACGTGGGTGGATGGAGCTCCCAGACATGGGAGACTTTTGTCAGGTGGTCATTCAGAAATGGATGAATCACATTCTGACTGAGATCCCACTACACCTTCTGTATGTTTGATATGATATCCAGAGCTTTGGTTATGTGTTTCTGTACATGCTTTGGATAAGATTGATATGTTTGCAACGTCAAAGACAACGTTTGAGCTTCTGTACGGTATTTGTTATTGATATGCTCTGAAATGTTTCCTCCACTGTTGATATGTTTCGAAATGTTCCATATGTCGTTGATATGCTCCGGAACATTTCATACGCCATTGATATGCTCCAAATTACTCTGTGCTCCATTTGCTATGAACTGATATGTTCTGAAATGTCCTATCTACCATTGATATGCTCCAAATTACTCTGTGCTCCATTTGCTATGAACTGATTTGTTCTGAAATGTCCTATCTGCCATTGATATGTTCCAATTACTCTATGCTCCATTCGTTATGGATCAAATATGTTATGAATGACATGATACGTATGATTTGGTATCTATTGAGATGGTATCCTTGAGAATTCTGGTATTCTGCCTTGCATTATGATACCTTACTCGTTTCAAACCGTTCCTTTTGTTCTGAATATGCTTTGTCACTTGCTGAGCCATTTTTGGCTCACTCCGTTGTTATATAAACCTTTCAGGTCAGCTTGTCACTCTTCGAGATGTTTGATTTGGGCTGAGGCAGTGGATAGCTATTCAGAATTATGGGCAAGTCCTGTTGGTTGTTATGCTATTGTTGTATAAGCATATTTTGTATGTAATGAATTGTTCTGATGATCGAAATGGATATACTGTGTAAAAGTGTTAGAAGATCTCTCTTATTTGGAATTTCGAAATGTTAAGTCTAATTTATGACGATATGAACTTGTGGTGAATAGTTGGAGTTCTGATTGTATAATTTATTTAGCTTGTGGATTTATAAATGTTGTTCATGTTTGTCAAGTTGGCTTGGGTTGCCATAAATGTGAATTATCGAGTGATGTGATATATGATTATAAACTGCACAGGTTTTATGGATGTGAATATGAATAGAATGTTTTCAGTGTCCTCAAAAGTTAGTTTGGATCCTGGATTGGTCTGTGACGAAAATTTTAAAAATCATGGATATTTTGAGGGGCGTGACAGTACCAAACCAGTTTTGAAAGGTTATCTAATCAAACTCATGATTGGTCTCAAAAACAGCTATTGTGGACCTTCATTGAGGGCTTGAAGCCGGAGATCCGAGGAGAAGTTAAAGCGCGACAACCGTATACGCTTATGGCAGCCATCTCTTTCGCACGACATCAAGAGGAGCAATTGAACCATGAAGCTCGGAGGACTAGGGTCTCTCCTCAACCAGTTATATTGAAGCCCTTAGCCCCCCCTACTGTCGACCAAGTCCCTACACTAAAGAGGTTAACAAGAGAAGAGCTTCGGGAGCGATATGCGAAGGGGTTATGTTGGCATTGTGACGAGCCGTGGAGCCGTGAGCATCGCTGTAGTAAAGGGGGACTTCTTATGATTGAACCGATAGAAGAAGAGGTCATTGAACATCCAAAAGAGAGCCTTGAACATGAAGAAGAAGATGCAGAAGAAGAGCCACAACCGACCGAAGTTACGGTACATACACTAGCTAGCTACTCAAACCCGCAAACGATGAAAATTGGAGGCCTTCTCAAACAACAACCAATCACTGTTCTCATCGACACGGGCAGTACTACTAACTTCCTAAATAGTAAGCTTGCTGTTCGGATATCATTACCTATCGAGAATCGCTGCAGGTTTGATGTTAAGGTCACTGACGGACGGATTTTGAATTGTGATCATAGGCGCTTGCCGGAGAAACTATTGCTGCAGGACCAAGAGATAATTGCAGATTTCTTCCTTCTCCCTCTTAAAAATCATGAGGCCATGCTCAGAATTAAATGGTTGACAACATTAGGTGATATTTCTTGGAATTTTATGAAACTAATTATGAAATTTTACAGTAAGGAGAAACAGGTGACATTGCACGGGAAACGTGGGGGCGACATAACAACGATTTGCACACAACAAATAGAGAATGTTTTGCATAAAGCATGCAGCGGCTTTTTGGTACAACTTGAGCAGCAAACTAAGGGAGAGCCAACAGAATTTGAAGATCCAAATCTACTTCCTTTGCTTGCTGAATTTTCAAATATATTTGATGAACCGCGCAACCTACCTCTTACCTGTCGGCATGATCATTGTATAATGATTCTTCCAGGCAAATCTTCAGCAAATGCTCAGCCATATCAGTATCCACATCTCCAGAAGGATGAAATAGAAAGGATTATAAAAGAGATGCTCGAAACAGGAGTTATTCGGCCAAGTTGCAACCTCTACTCTTCGCCGGTGCTACTTGTACGCAAGAAGGACGGAACAAGGCGAATATATGTTGATTACCGAGCTCTCAATGGCATAATCATCAAGGACAAATACTTTATTCCAATAGTAGATGAATTGCTAGATGAAAGGGAGCACAAATCTTTATAAAACTGGACCTTTGATCCGGGTATCATCAAATACGAGCATGCGAAGAAGACATACGGAAAATCACCTTTTGAACACATAACAACCACAAATTTTTGCTTTCTTCAACAAAAGGTGGATTATCTTGGGTATATCATATCAGAGGAAGGTGTGGCAGTGGACCCCTTCAAAATTGGAGCAATGCAAAACTGGCCGACCTCGAGAAACATAAAATTGCTACATGGCTTTCTGGGTTTAACAGGCTACTACCGCAAGTTCGTGAAAAACTATGGAAAGATCAGTGCACCACTTACTTCCTTACTAGAAAAAGATGTCTTCCAATGGTTGGACAGAGCCTCCGCTGCCTTCGACAAACTTAAGGTAGCCATGACGATGACGCCGGTGCTAACACTACCAGATTTCAACCGACCCTTCATTATTGAGGCCGACACATCTGGAGTCAGAATTGGAGCCATTCTCATGCAAGATGGTCGACCACTCGCATACACTAGCAAGGCATTATCTCCCTCCGATCAAAATATGTCAACATATGATAAGGAGATGCTCGCCATTGTGCGGGCAGCAACGAGGTGGAGATTGTACTTGATCAGGCGATACTTTCAAATCAAGACCGACCATAAAAGCCTAAAATATCTCTTGGAGCAAAAGATATCTTCCCCCGAGCAGCAAAAATGGGTAACAAAACTTCTTGGATTTGATTTTGAAATAACTTACAAAAAGGGGAAAGAGAATGTTTTTGCATATGCGCTTTCGCAGCTACCCGAGCAAGTTGAAGTTTCGACCGTTTCACTTCCGACCAGCGACTTCCTTGAGGATATTAAGATGGAATGGCAGGAAGATTCAGATACTAGTAAGATTATAAAAAAATTGGAGGAAGCACCAAGCCCCATGGCTCATTACAATTGGGACTCAAAAGAATTACACTATAAGGGACGCATTGTGCTTGTGACAAATTCTACTTGCATCTTCAATAGCAGATTTTGGACAAAGTTATTCTATATGCAGGGTACTAAATTGAAAAGGAGTACGACATATCACCCACAAACCAACAACCAACCGGAAGTTTTAAACAGGTGCTTGGAGACAGCCCAAAGCCACCCACCAAATATGACTACCAAAGAGAACTCCAGACCCAGCCAAGTGCCATTATTGATCGACGGATCGTGACTCGACGACGACGACCCACTAATGAAGTGCTAATACAGTGGGCGAACCTACCAAAAGAAGATGCCACTTGGGAGAACTATAACGACTTGAAGATCAAATTCCTAGAATTCATTAATCATCAGCCTCGAGGACAAGGCTGATTTGAAGACGGCCGGCGGGTCTGTTAGGACTCTAGCTTGGAGAGTCCTAATTGAGAGGGACATTCATGTAAAAATGTTAGGACTCTAGCTAGGAGAGTCCTAATTGAGAGGGACATTCTGTTAGGACTCTAGCTAGGAGAGTCCTAATTGTGAGGGGCATTCATGTAGGAGGTTTTTTCTAAGAGAAGAATTAGGAGTTGTAAGGGAATAGGAGTCTTTAGTAGGAGTCATATTAGGAGTTGGTTAGAAGTAAGAGTCTTAAGTAGGAGTCCTATTAGGAGTTTGGGTTTAGAAGCCCTATAAATAGCCATATCTTCCGTCTCTTTTCTTAAGCAATAGATGAATCTTTTCTGCAGCCTTTGAGCAGCAACTTGGAGGGAGGAACCCCTATAGAGTTCCAAGGAGGCCGATCCCCTAAAGAGATCAACCCCAAGTTTAGAATTTGCAAGGGTTCTAATAGAGTCATTTGCTAAAGTATGAGTCTTGAATTTGAAATGAGTTTGATGGGAGAATTAACTTTCTTTTTGGGCTTACAAATCAAACAACTAAGTAATGATATATTTCTTAGTCAAACAAAATATGTTTTAGATTTGCTAAAAAGGTTTAATATGGATAGCTAAAAGGCTATCAACACTCCTATGAGCAACTCCACTAAGTTAGAAATTGATGAAAGTGGAGAAAGCTTTGATCAAAAAGCTTATAGGGGCATGATAGGAAGTTTCTTTACCTCACTGCAACTAGACCAGATATCATGTTTAGTGTAGGACTTTGTGCTAGGTTTCAATCTAAACCTAAGATATCTCATCTTAAAGCAGTTAAGAGAATTCTTAGATATCTTAAAGGAACCACAAATCTAGAATTATGGTATCCAAAATTTGAGAACTTTAAGGTAATTGCTTCTGCTAATGCAGATTTTGCTAGATGTAGATTAGATAGATAAAGCACATTAGGAACATGTCAATTTTTAGGGCACACACTTGTTTCTTGGACTTCCAAGAAACAAAATTCGGTTGCACTATCTACAACCGAAGCCGAGTACATTGCAGCTAGTGCATGTTGTGCACAAGTTGTGTGGATGAAAAATACTTTAGAAGATTATAAGATTCATCTTAAAAAAATTCCCATAAAATGTGATAACACAAGTGCAATATGTTTAACAAAAAATCTCATTCAACACTCTAGAACTTAACATATTGATATTAGGCATCACTTTATATGAGATCATGTTAATAATCATAATGTAATCTTAGAGTTTCTTGATACGAAACATCAATTAGCTGATATTTTTACAAAGCCCTTAAGTGAAGAACAATTTGACTTTATTAGAAGAGAATTAGGAATGTTAATTAGTCTGAATGCATGAATTTGTTAAATTTTCGGACTTTCTTGATTCTTTGATCACTCACTTAAATTTTGTGCTGATAATTTTATGATGCGAATTTTACATGATGATAAGGTTGTGTACTTCAATAATATGTTTACTTTGATGTTGGAAATTTTGTGCTTTGATGTTAAAAGTTTCTATAATGATGAGCATGTTATCATACAATGATGCAATATCATGTTTTCTTTGATGATTATGATTTCTATTGAATATTGAGAAGTTTTAATCATACATCGAATTCTTAATCTTTGAGTACTACAAAGCACTAATGATATTAGCTCATGCAAGTAGTGATGAAAAGCTATGACAAAACATTTTATAAATGCATGAAGTATTTATACATATCTTGATGTTTGATTTATGGAAGTCATTAACAAATGCATCTCTCATGAATTTCATTCATATGAATTTTTGATGAGAAATGGATTGGATGTAATGCTCTTCTCACTATGAAGTTTTATTCATGAATTTCTCCATCATGTGATACTCCTCTCCCATGAATTCTTCTCATGAAAATTGAAGGAATTCTAATAGATATCTTAATCCTTAAAGGATGAATTCTCGTGTGTGATAATGAAAGCATGTGTGATAATTTTTGTGGGGATTTGATTTCATATGGATATCTCGATCCTTTTCAAGAATCCCTTCTCTTTGTCAAAATGAAAGCATGTTTTAACATTTTTGACTTGATTCAAATAATTTTACAAACTTAGTTCTTAATAGATTCCCTCCTTGCCTTCTTTTCTCTTCTTCATGCAAAATTATGATGATAAGGGGGAGAAGTTGTTGGAATCTATTATTTTAATGTTGATAACATCTAATGATGAGAACTTTTGAGTGTGAAACTTGTTTGAACTTTTTTTTTTATCACACTTGCATTGTTGAATTGTTTTCCTTTTTGTTGATGACAAAGGAGGAGAAATAATACCAAAATATGATAAATTGATGACAAATGTATGCAATATATTTCATCATATATATTTGTAATGGTTGCTTGATAAATTTATTTCATTATGATAAGATATCTAGAGCTTAACTTGCTATTTTGTAATTGATATATTGTCATAGAATAATGAATTGCTATCTTGGTATTGGATGTCATGCCTTGACATCATTTTGAAATTGGATGTCATGCCTTGACATCATTTTGATAAATACATGGCATCATATTTTGAGAATGATAGATCATGATAGGAATCATGATATGCATGTTGATAAGTTTAATTAACTTATCTTATCGGTTTGTTTCTTGAATTCAAAGGCCTTGAATTCAAGAATGTCTTTTCTCAAGTATAGCATATTGAATTTCATCATCAAGAATTCAAGGGGGAGTTGAGGTTAACTCCATCATTAATTGATTGTCATCATCAAAAAGGGAGAGATTATTGAATTTCGGATTTTGATGATGAAGTCAATTATAATTTGTTTGATCTAATCTATATGTTGAGAAAAGTGTGCAAGATTAACTACGATAGCAATAAGACATAAAGCAAGTGTTGTGCTAGAGTCAAGATCGAGATCTCATTGGGAGTTCGAGAGTTCGACGAAAGTCCGGACGTTCGTTGGAGGTTCTGCGGGAACCAATCAAGAAGTCCAGGAGCTTACCAAAGAAGCTTATCGGAACTCGCCAAGAAGATCGTCATAAAGTCTAAGAGCTTGATGAAGTATGCTGGAACATTGCTGAGAGTTCGTCGGATGTTCGCCGAAAGTATGCCGGAAGCTCGTCGAAAGAGCAATTGACGCACCAGAACAAGAAGCACTATAAATTGTGTCTTAATTATCGTAGTTAGATCATAAATTAAGTTAGGATTGGGAAGTAATCCCACTAACTTAATTATGGGCCAATTGGGCCCTTAATAGGGCTGAATTGTGCCAAAATTGAGCACCCAATTCAGCCATTAAAAACATGGCCCGCGGTGGCACCGCCTAGAAGGTAGTGCCCCTAATTTTTTTGGCAGTGGTACTGCCCAGGCTGGGCAGTGGTAACGTCGGTAGCAGTGCTGCTAGTGGTGGTACCGCCTAGTGACATATCAATGGTGGTAGTACCACCTAGAAATGGCGGTGATACTGCTAGTATCTCGGATTCCGGGGATGTGATACTTTTTTACTCCAATTTTGAAGCCATTAGAGCCTATAAAAACTCTACTCTTTTCTACATGAAAGGGCACAAAAGCATTGAGATAATCTTGAATTGTTGGGGTGTAAAAGTGTTGTAAACAAGTGCTAGAGTCCTCCTCCTCCCTTTCTAAGTTTTGAGATCATTCAAGAGAGGTGTGAGATGTTGAATCTCGGATTTTGATGATGAAATCAATTGTCAATTGTTTGTCTAATCTATGTGTTGAGATAAGTGTGCAGGATTAACTACGATGAAAGTAAGATATGCAGCAGGAGTTGCGTCGGAGTCATGACAATGATCACATTGGGAGTTCAAGAGCTCGACGGAAGTTCGGACAGTCGTCGGAGGTTCTGTGGGAACAAATCCGAGAAGTCCAGAAGCTTACCAAAGGAGCTCGTCGGAACTTGCCAAGTGGATCGTCGCAAGTCCAGGAGTTTGTCGGAAGTCCGCAGGAGGATCACCGAGGGTTCGTCGGATGATCGACGGAAGTTCGCCGGAAACTCGCCGGAAGAAGCGATTGACGCACCGGAGCAAGCTGCAGAATATGTCTTAGGAAATAATCGTAGTTAGCACATTGATTAAGTTAGAAATGGGAGGTGATCCCATTAGCTTAATCTTGGGGCAATTGGGCCCCTGAAAGAATCAAATTGGGCCGAATGGATTAACCCATTCGGACCCTGATTGCTGTGGGAGGTGCAACCGCCCAAGCCAGGAGGTAGCACCGCCCAGACTATGTCTCCCAGCGAGACTGGGCGGTGCAACCGCCCCAGCCAAGAGGTGGCACCGCCCCAGGCTCAGTCTTCGAGCGAGACTAGGCGGTGCAACCTCTTCCGTCAAGAGGTAGCACCGCCAGAGCTCAAGTTTCGAGCTCTGCCAGGCGGTGCAACCTCCCCAGTCAGGCGGTGCAACCGCCTGAGCTCGGTCTTCGAGCTCTGACAGAGGTGGCACCGTCCAGAGGCTCAGTCTTCGAGCTCTGCCAGGCGGTGCAACCGCCCCAGTCAGGAGGTGCAACCGCCTGATCCCGGAATTCCGAGAATTGACATATTTGAGCTCCAAATTTGAACTGGGTTGGAGCCTATAAATACCCCACCCATTAAGCACTGAAAGCACATAACACACACTCGAAATCTTGCTGTCTTTCTGTGGTTCTTAGAGCTCAAAACTACTAGTTCTCCTCTTTCTGTTCTTCAAAGTTTGAGTTGTAAAGAGAGGAGAGAAAACTTCTGTAAGGGTTGTCTCCTAAGCCCGTCAAAAGGAGTGAATCTGTAAGAAGGTGGTTGGCCTTCGCCTATTGAAGGAAGGCCTCTAGTTGATGTCGGTGACCTCGTCGGTGGAGGAAGCCAAAAGTGGAGTAGGTAAAGATTGACCGAACTACTCTAAATCTCGGTTTGCATTTCCTTTGAGCATTTTACCTTCACTGCAAACTTCTCAATAGCTACTGCCCTCTGCGATTTTACGAACAAGTTTCAATGTTTAGACGTAAATCTGCGTTTAGAAAATCTGCGTTTAGACATAAATCTGCTTTTTCGTATGATCATCATATTACAGATTGCATTTCGTTTTGAGCTTTACCAATACTGCACACTGCCTTTATACTCCTGCTTAAACTGTGTCTTATCTAATCAAGTGATTTACGAATCAGCATTTAGACGTAAATCAGTTTCTTCGTACGAACGTCGGATTTCAGTTTGCGCCGATATTCTGGTTTTCATCATAGCTGCAAACTGCCTACTTAGTTTGACTTTAACCTTGATTAATATAAACTTTCATACAGAAGTTGTTTTTATCGTTCGAACGCAGCTTTCGATTTTAATCGCAGAAAGTTTTTCGCTGCACTAATTCACCCCCCCCCCCCTCTTAGTGCTCTCGATCCTAACAATTGGTATCAGAGCCCGGTTAACTCTCAAACGGATTAAAACCCAAGAGAGATGGCTTACCCCGGAAACCAAGAGGGCCATTCTATTACACGTCCACCCATGTTTAATGGGACGGACTACACCTATTGGAAGACCCGAATGAGGATCTTTCTTATCTCTATGGATGTTGAACTTTGGAATCTTGTCGAAAATGGTTTTTCAATGTCTTCTCTTCCAATGATCGATTGGAATGATTTGGAGAAGAAGGCTTTCGCTCTCAATGCAAAGGCTATGAATGCCTTATTTTACGCACTTGATAAAAACGAGTTTAATCATGTTTCGATTTGTGAAATTGCATTCGATATTTGGCACACACTCGAAGTGACTCATAAAGGCACAAGTAGAGTGAAAGAGTCAAAAATCAATCTTTTGTTACACTCTTTCGAACTTTTCCGAATGAAACCGAGTGAGACTATTGGCGACATGTTTACCCATTTCACGGATGTCGTCAACGGTCTAAAAGGACTCGGAAAAAGTTTTTCAAATTTTGAGCTCGTAAATAAGATTCTAAGATCCCTTCCTAAGAGTTGGGATCCTAAAGTCACTGCTATTCAAGAGGCAAAAGATCTAAACAACTTCCCTCTTGAAGAACTAATTGGGTCATTAATGACCTATGAGATGACTTGCAAAGCTCATGAAGAGCAAAAAGACATCCTTCCAAAGAACAGGAAGGATATGACACTTACAACTTTGGAAGACCACTTGAAAGAAAACTCAAGTGATGAGGACTGTGACAATGACTTGGCACTTCTAACAAGAAAATTTAAAAAATTCATTAAAAGAAACAAGTTTAAGAATGACACTAAAAATAAACTTGAACCCAAGAAGGACCATGTTATTTGCTATGAGTGCAAAAAGCCGGGACACTACAAGAGTGATTGTCCCCAAGCCAAAAAGAGAACAACAAAGAAGAAGGCGCTCAAAGCAACATTCGAGCGCATCCGAAGAAGAGGAGTCCAACACCGAGCAAGTTGCTCATTACGCCTTAATGGCCATCGGAGATGAGGTAACGAATTTATTAGATGCTGATTTATCTTTCGATGAATTATTAAATGCCTTCCATGACTTATTTGATGAATGCAAGATTATCAATAGAAAATACAAATTGCTAAAAAAGGAGCATGATAGTCTTACTTGTGATTTTGATAAGTTAAAAACTGAATATCATGATAGTTTAAATTCATGTATCAAATGCCATGATCTAGAAACTCTCCAAAAAGAAAACCTGCTACTTAAGGACACCTTGAAGAAATTCGAGGTTGGTAGCAAGTCATTGAACATGATCCTTGCAAACAAGGGTCACATTCCAAAAAGGAGTGGAATTGGATTTGTGAGAAGTCCTCACCTAAATCCAACCACCTTCATAAAAGACCCCATCTTACATGTTCAACACCAAACCAAATGCAACTTTTGTTGCAAATTTGGACACAAGACGCATTATTGTCCATTCAAGAAAATAAGTTCAAACAAACTGACTTGGGTTCCTAAAGGAACCATAATAAACTCTATGCAACATGATAAACAATGTAGATCTATCTTTGAGGCACCCAAAAGCAAATGGGTACCTAAAAATCATCCTTTCTTGTAGAAACCCACACCATCGCAAGCTAGGAGCAAGAGATGGTACCTTGATAGTGGATGCTCAAGGCATATGACCGGAGATCCATCTTAATTCTCTAAGCTCACTAGCATAGACGAAGGCTATGTCACCTTCGGAAACAACAACAAGGGTAAAATCATTGGCAAAGGAACCATAGGTAACAAATCCAACTTCTTTATTGAGGTATTCAAACCATAGGTAAACTCTTGAGCATTAGTCAATTATGTGATAAAGGATACACTGTCAAATTCGAATCTAATGCTTGCATCATTGAAAAACCACATAAAAACATGTCCATGATTGCATTAAAACAAAATAACGTATACACTATTGACATAAATGATATGTGTAATGAAATGTGTTTTTCGGTTTTAAACGAGGATGCTTGGCTATGGCATAGAAGATTAGGTCATGCTAGCATGAAATTAATCACTCAAATATCATCTAAATAACTTGTAAGAGGAATTCCTCATATCAAGTTCATCAAAGATAATGTATCTGATGCTTGCCAATTAGGTAAACAAATTAAGGGTAGTTTCAAGACTAAGAATCAAATAATCACCTCTAGGCCCTTACAATTGATCCATATGGACTTGTTCGGACCAATCTCTACATCGAGTCTAGGAGGTAGCAAATACGCCTTTGTCATTGTTGATGACTATAGCAGATATACATGGACCTACTTCTTAAAACAGAAAAATGAATGCTTTAGATATTTTACCAAGTTTTGTAAACTTGTTCAAAATGAGAAGGGTTCTATGATTTCGTCAATTAGAAGTGATCATGGTAGAGAATTTCAAAACCATGATTTCCAAGAATTCTGTGAACTCAATGGATACAACCATAATTTCTCTACTCCAAGAAATCCTCAACAAAATGGGGTAGTAGAAAGAAAAAATCGAAATTTACAAGAAATGGCAAGAACCATGTTGAATGAACATAGCCTACCCAAATATTTTTGGGCCGAAGCCGTAAACACTGCATGCTATATTTTGAATAGAGTTCTAGTAAGACCCCTACTCACCAAAACTCCTTATGAGTTATGGAATAACAAAAAACCCAATGTTTCATATTTTAAAGTCTTTGGGTATAAGTGTTTTATCTTGAATGAAAAGGATAACTTAGGAAAATTTGATGCTAAATCCGATGAAGGAATCTTTCTTGGTTATTCTTCGGTTTCTAAAGCTTTTCGTATCTTCAATAAAAGAACTTTAATTATTGAAGAATCCATTCATGTTGTTTTCAATGAGATTTCAGAAATTAGGAAAAATGATCTTGATGATGATGTTAATTTTGATTCCTTGAATTTAAATGAAACCCCATCTCCAACTGGCAACTTGGATGCATCCACTTCCCAGATTTCCTTACCCAAGGATTGGAAGTATGTAGATGCTCATCCTAAGGAGCTAATCTTAGGGGACACATCAAAGGGGGTTCAAACACGATCTTCTTTTAAAAATTTTTGTGCCAACGCCGCTTTTCTCTCCCAAATTGAACCCAAATGTGTTGATGAAGCCATGAAAGATGATTCATGGATTATCGCAATGCAAGATGAATTGAATTAATTTGAGAGAAATGAGGTGTGGACGCTTGTTCCTGGGCCAAATGACCATTTAGTTATTGATACTAAATGGGTCTTTAGAAACAAGCAAGATGAAAATGGTATCGTGGTTAGAAACAAGGCTAGATTAGTGGCCAAAGGTTTCAACCAAGAAGAAGGTATCGATTATGAAGAAACCTTCGCTCCTGTGGCTCGATTAGAAGCCATAAGGATGCTCCTTGCCTACGCTAGTAGTAATAATTTTAAGTTGTTTCAAATGGATGTTAAAAGCGCTTTCCTTAATGGCTTTATTTCCGAAGAAGTCTATGTTGAACAACCTCCTAGATTTGAAAATAATAGTCTCCCTAATCATGTGTTTAGATTAACTAAAGCTCTCTATGGTTTAAAACAAGCTCCAAGGGCTTGGTATGAGAGAATTAGTTCTTTTCTCATTGAAAATAATTTCATAAAAGGCAAGGTTGATACTACATTATTCATCAAGAATTTTGAAAATAATTTTCTTATTGTTCAAATTTATGTTGATGATATTATCTTTGGTTCTACGAATGAATCTCTCTGTGAATCTTTTGCTAAAACTATGAGTCTTGAATTCGAAATGAGTTTCATGGGAGAGTTAACATTCTTCTTAGGTTTACAAATCAAACAACTAAGCAATGACATCTTTATTAGTCAAACTAAATATGCTATAAATTTACTAAAGAAGTTTAATATGAAGAACTCAAAAGCCATTAACACTCCTATGAGCACCTCCACTAAGTTAGAAATTGATGAAAGTGGAGAAAGCTTCGATCAAAAAACTTATAGGGGTATGATAGGAAGTTTACTTTACCTCACTGCAACAAGACCAGACATCATGTTCAGTGTAGGACTTTGTGCTAGATTTCAATCAAACCCTAAGATATCTCATCTCAAAGCAGTTAAAAGAATACTCAGATATCTTAATAGTACCACAAATCTAGGATTATGGTACCCAAAATCAGAGAATCTTGAGTTAATTGCTTATGCTGATGCGGACTTTGCTGGTTGTAGATTAGATAGAAAAAGCAAATCAGGAACATGTCAATTCTTAGGACAAGCCCTTATTTCCTGGTCATCTAAGAAACAAAACTCGGTTGCACTATCAACAACCGAAGCTGAATATATTGCAGCGAGTGCATGCTGTGCACAAGTTGTATGGATGAAAAACACCTTAGAAGATTATAAAGTTCATCTTAAAAATATTCCAATTAAATGTGATAACACAAGTGCAATATGCTTAACAAATAACCCTATACAACACTCAAGAACAAAACATATTGATATTAGACATCACTTTATACGAGATCATATTACGAATCATGATGTAATCATAGAGTTCATTGATACTAAACATCAACTAGCTGATATTTTTACAAAACCTCTAAGTGAAGAACAATTTGATTTTATAAGAAGAGAATTAGGAATGTTGATGTGTCCGAATACTTAAACTAGCTAAAATTATTTTTCGGACTTTATTGAATGATCAAATCACTTGATTAGTATTACATGCTTTGGTATCACTTGATCAAATAACATGTTGGAAATTATGTTTTGGAAAAGTTCATTTCATTTTCGGATTTGCTTAACAATTTGAATGCTAAAAATCGGATTTTCCTGTACACTCTTATGTAAATTTTTTTTTGGAAAAATGAGTTTCCTCTTTCATGCACAAAGAATTATAACATACAAGGAGAAGAGGTATTCAAAGCATTATACGTGTCATGCCTTCCTTTATGTGCTTGATAACCTGCTTATATTGTTCTCCTGGAATCACATCTACCATGCTTTTTTGTTGATGACAAAGGGGGAGAAATATATGAATTGATATGTTTGCTATCACTGATGTTGATATAGTTGCTATCACTGATGCTGATATGTTTGCTATCACTGATGTTGATATGGTTGCTATCACTGATGCTATGATTAGGCCATACTTGCATCACCAAGAAATATATGATTGCTATCATTGCTATGATTAGGCTATACTTGCATCACCAAGAAATATATGATTGCTATCATTGCTATATGCCCTGTATCAAGATATCAAACAAAAATTTGCATCATACGAACTGATATCTTACCATGTGATGCAATGCTACTCTTGCTAAATATTCGAAATGTGTATATCATATAATGATATCAAAATCTTGCTTCACAGCTTTACATGTCGATATCTTATAATATGATGAATTGCTACAATTACCATCATTCAAACTTGTTATATTTGAAAATGAATGTCAAGCCTTGACATCATCTTCAAAGAGATACATCATGATAGGAATCATGATAGGAATATGTCTATTGAATTTATAAAGTTTTTAAATTCAAGAAGTATGACATATAGACAAGAGGAGTTAAGGTTAACTCCATTATCAATTGATTGTCATCATCAAAAAGGGGGAGATTGTTGAATCTCGGATTTTGATGATGAAATCAATTGTCAATTGTTTGTCTAATCTGTGTGTTGAGATAAGTGTGCAGGATTAACTACGATGAAAGTAAGACATGCAGCAGGAGTAGTGCCGGAGTCATGACAATGATCACGTTGGGAGTTCAAGAGCTCGACGGAAGTTCGGACAGTCGTCGGAGGTTCTGCGGGAACAAATCCGAGAAGTCCAGAAGCTTGCCAAAGGAGCTCGTCGGAACTTGCCAAGTGGATCGTCGCAAGTCCAGGAGTTTGCCGAAAGTCCGCAAGAGGATCACCAAGGGTTCGTTGGATGATCGACGGAAGTTCGCCGGAAACTCGCCGGAAGAAGCGATTGACGCACCGGAGCAAGCTGCAGAATATATCTTAGGAAATAATCGTAGTTAGCACATTGATTAAGTTAGAAATGGGAGGTGATCCCATTAGCTTAATCTTGGGGCAATTGAGCCCCTGAAAGAATCAAATTGGGCCGAATGGATTAACCCATTCGGACCCTGATTGCTGTGGGAGGTGCAACTGCCCAAGCCAGGAGGTAGCACCGCCCAGACTATGTCTCCCAGTGAGACTGGGTGGTGCAACCGCCCCAGCCAAGAGGTGGCACCGCCCCGGGCTCAGTCTCCGAGCGAGACTGGGCGGTGCAACCTCTTCTGTCAAGAGGTAGCACCGCCAGAGCTCAAGTTTCGAGCTTTGCCAGGCGGTGCAACCTCCCCAGTCAGGCGGTGCAACCGCCTGAGCTCGGTCTTCGAGCTCTGGCAGAGAAGTGCAACCGCCCCTGACAGACGTGGCACCGCCCAGAGGCTCAGTCTTCGAGCTCTGCTAGGCGATGCAACCGCCCCAGTCAGGAGGTGCAACCGCCTGATCCCGGAATTCCGGGAATTGACAGATTTGATCTCCAAATTTGAACTAGGTTGGGGCCTATAAATACCCCACCCATTCAGCATTGAAAGCATAGAACACACACTCGAAATCTTGCTGTCTTTCTGTGGTTCTTAGAGCTCAAAACTACTAGTTCTCCTCTTTCTGTTCTTCAAAGTTTGAGTTGTAAAGAGAGGAGAGAAAACTTCTGTAAGGGTTGTCTCCTAAGCCCGTCAAAAGGAGTGAATCTGTAAGAAGGTGGTTGGCCTTCGCCTATTGAAGGAAGGCCTCTAGTTGACGTCGGTGACCTCGTCGGTGGAGGAAGCCAAAAGTGGAGTAGGTCAAGATTGACCGAACCACTCTAAATCTCGGTTTGCATTTCCTTTGAGCATTTTACCTTCACTGCAAACTTCTCAATAGCTATTGCCCTCTGCGATTTTACGAACAAGTTTCAACGTTTAGACGTAAATATGCGTTTAGACGTAAATCTGCTTTTTCGTATGATCATCATATTGCAGATTGCATTTACGTTTTGAGCTTTACCAATACTGCACACTGCCTTTATACTCCTGCTTAAACTGCGTCTTATCTAATCAAGTGATTTACGAATCAGCATTTAGACGTAAATCAGTTTCTTCGTACGAACGCCGAATTTCAGTTTGCGCCGATATTCTGGTTTTCATCATAGCTGCAAATTGCCTGCTTAGTTTGACTTTAAACTTGATTAGTATCAACTTTCATACAGAAGTTGTTTTTATCGTTCGAACGCAGCTTTCGATTTTAATCGCAGAAAGTTTTTCGTTGCACTAATTCACCCCCCCCCTCTTAGTGCTCTCGATCCTAACATGAGACTTATAAGGGTTCTCTCCTAAACCTGTGAAAAGGAGAAAGCGCTGTAAAAGAGGTTGGTGGTCTTCACCTACTGAAGGAATGCCTTTAGTGTGTTAGGATCAAGAGCGGCACTAAGAGGGGGGGTGAATTAGTGCAGTGGAAAACTTTTGTGATTTCAAAAAACTTGTTTCGATTAAAACTGATTCCATCAAGAATAGTTTCAATTCAATCTGTTTCAGAAAGAATTTGAACTTGAAAGCTTTCATGAAAGTGCAAGAGAAGACTAAGGTAATTTGTAGTAATGTAAATTACACAAATGAAAATTATCGATTTCGTAAAGTCTTCGTACGATTAAAGCCGATCTAGGAAGGTGTTTACTAGAAAGCATAAGTGTAGTGAAAGCAAGATGAGGAGAAGAAGTACTTTGCTATGAAATGATTTACAGTTAAAGAAAATTGCTCAAAACGAAATGCAAACCAGATTTAGAGTGGTTCGGTCAACGTGACCTACATCCACTTTCAAATTCCTCCTCTAACAAGGTCTCTAGCATCCACTAAAAGCTTTCCTTCAATAGGTGAAGACTGAACACCTCTTTATAGTACTTTCTCCTTTTCCTGTGTTTAGGAGATGAACCCTTTCAAGTCTCACTCCTCTTTCTTGGATGGTTACAAGGCTAAAGAGATGAAGGAGGAGAACTCTAACTTTTACAATACTTTAAGGCTCAAGAACGTAAGAATATGCCAATAGGTTTCGTGCCCTTTCATGCAGGAAAGGGTGAGGTTTTTGTTAGGATCAAGAGCACTAAGAGGGGGGGGGTGAATTAGTGCAGCGGAAATCTTTCACTATTAAAATCGAAAGCTGCGTTCGTTTGATAAAAACGATTTCGATGTAAAAGCTGATTCTAAGATTACTTTAACTTAAGATTAAGCGAGATAACGTTAAAGTAAATCTACGAAGGCAGTTTGCAGTTTATGATAAAAATCAGAATGCAAGCGCAAACTGAAATGCGACGTTCGTATGATAAAACTGAATTACGTCTAAATGCCAATTTTGAGGATACTGAACTTTGAGATACATTTCATAAATGCACAGAAGGCAGTTTGCAGTTATGATTGAAATCAAAACGTAAACGTAAACTGAAATGTAATGATCGTATGAAAAAGCCGATTTACGTCTAAACGCAGATTCGGAAAGATCTGAACTTAGAAACTCGTTCGTAAAAGCGCAGAAGGCAGTAGCTATTTAGGAGGTTTGCAGTAAAGATAAAATGCTCAAAGTAAATGCAAACCGAGATTTAGAGTGGTTCGGTCAATCTTGACCTACTCCACTTTTGGCTTCCTCCACCGACGAGGTCATCGACGTCAACTAGAGGCTTTCCTTCAATAGGCGAAGGCCAACCACCCTTTTACAGTTTCACTCCTTTTGACGGGCTTAGGAGACAACCCTTATAGAAATTTTCTCTCCTCTCTTTATAACTCAAAACTTTGAAGAACAGAGGGAGGAGAACTTTTGGCCTTTTCAACAATTTTGAGCTCTAATAATCACAAAAAAAGATCAAGATTTCGAGTGTAAGTTGTTCTCTTTCAGTGCTGAATGGGTGGGGTATTTATAGGCCCCAACCCAGTTCAAATTTGGAGCTCAAAACTGTCAATTCCCGGAATTCCGGGATCAGGCGGTTGCACCTCCTGACTGGGGCAATTACACCGCCTGGCAGAGCTCGAAGACTGAGCCTCTGGGCGGTGCCACCTCTGTCAGGGGCGGTTGCACCTCTCTGCCAGAGCTCGAAGACCGAGCTCAGGCGGTTGCACCTCTTGACTGGGGCGGTTGCACCGCTTGCCAGAGCTCGAAGACTGAGCTCAAGCGGTGCTACCTCCTGTCAGGGGAGGTTGCACCGCCCAGTCTCGTTCGGAGACTAAGCCCAAGCGGTGCTACCTCCTGGCTAGGGCGGTTGCACCACCCAGTCTCACTCGGAGACTTAGCCTAGGCGGTGCTACCTCCTGGCCTGGGCAGTTGCACCTCCCACAGCAATCAGGGTCCGAATGGGTTGATCCATTCGGCCCAATTTGGGTTTTTTAGGGGCCCAATTGCCCCAAGATTAAGTTAGTGGGATCACCTCCCATTTCCAACTTAATCATTGTGCTAACTATGATTTTTCCTAAGATATTTACTGCAACTTGCTTCGGTGCGTCAATCGCTTCTTCCGGCGAGCTTCCAGCGAACTTCCATCGATCATCCGATGAACCCTCGGTGATGCTCCTGCGGACTTCCGACAAACTCCTGGACTTGCGATGATCCACTTGGCGAGTTCCGACGAGCTTCTTTGGCAAGCTCATGGACTTCTCGGATTTGTTCCTACAGAACCTCCGACGACTGTCCGAACTTCCGTCGAACTCCCAACGTGATCATTGTCTTGACTCCGGCGCAACTCCTGCTGCATGTCTTTCTTCCATCGTAGTTAATCCTGCACACTTAAAACAAAACTTCGATCGAGACAATTAATCTTAAGCAATTAACCAAGTTGTTTGGCATGTCATTGGTCCCTCGACGCTTCGTCCGATTCTTCGACGCATCGTCCTCTCCTGCAGCCTATTGTCTAATCGGCCAGTTGACTCCGCAACTCTGATATCCTTGGCACAATACCTGCTCTTTTTGGCCCGATGCCCGAGTCCACGGCCCGAAGCCTTCTGTCGATACGTCGACCGATCCACCAGCCCGACGTCCAATCTTCTGACATGTTCCTCCGGCACAACATGATTTTCCTGCTTTAATTGTCTCATCTTGATCGAAGCATCCTGCGTCACTCAAAACGCAGATTAAATCATAAACATATATCAAGTAGTTTCATCATCAAAATACGAGATTCAACAATCTCCCACTTTTTTATGATGACGACTACTTGATGACGGAGTTAACCTTAACTCCCGGAGTTTAAACGAACTCCCCCTATCAATATGCCATATTGATAGAATCTTGAATTCAAACTGAATTCAAGTCATTGCAATATAATCTTGAATTCAAACTAAATTCAAGTCATTGCAATATTCATCATGAATACTTGCAACACGTCATCATGAACTTATACATAAACTTATGCATAACATGTCATGTCATCAACATACTTCTCCCCCTTTGTCATCAACAAAAAGGAGAAGTACCACAATCAAGTGTTCGTGATATTGGTTCAACTCATTGTATGAAAAACATAATATCAAGTTTTATCATCATGCAAGTTTGCTATTATCAACATGTAAAATTGCGATGTAAGCTTTTGATATCATAACGCAAACATTTCAAGTGTTTATTAATTGTAGCATTTCATCACATGGTAAGATATCAACGCATAAAATTACGATACAAGTTCTTGATATCTTAACGCATGATGCAAACATGGCATAATGCAAGTTTGGCAATCATAGCATCAATTCATATATCTCTTGATAATGCAAGCATTGCAAATATGACAATCATATCAATTCATATATCTCTTGATGATCCAAGCATAGCATCAGTGTTCATAGCATCAATTCATATATTTCTCCCCCTTTGTTATCAAAACGGAGAACGATATAAGCAAATTTTAAGCATAAGTGCTTGTAATTATTCATGTCATAACTAGGTTCATGTCATTTTCCAATAGTGAGTGATAGGATATCAATTATACAAATATCTCAAGGAAAACATGACATGGAGATAGCTTTGAAAAACTTCTTCCTTTTTTTTTATCTGTTATTATCTTTTTGCATGAAGGAGGAAGACTATTTGTGATACATGCTATTTGTGAATTTACTTCGAGTGAAATTAGAATCGATGAGAGATTAAATCATGCTTCATTTTTACAAGGATCAAGATATGTATGTGAAACAAATCCTTGCAAGTAAAAACACTTTCATCCATATTCATCAAATCCATTTCTCAAAAAATATTTTTCACATGATATATGTATGAGAGATGTATTTGCTAGTTGATTACATATGTCAAAAATCAATGATATGAATTAAAATTGATATGACATATGCTTGTTAAGTTCGGAAGAGAGTAAACTTGATATGTTAGGATCACGAGAATCCGAAAATGAAATTTGACTCTTTCTTGCATTCGGACAAGGTTTTGCTATAGATATTCAATTACAATCATGAAGGTAAAGCATGCTTGTTATCATAGAAGTTTTGTATTCAAGCACATAATTTCCAACATGTAATTGTGTAAAATCATTATGCCAATCAAGTGATTTGATCATTCAATCAAAAAATAATTTTAACACGTTCAATCATTAGGACGTATTTTTGCCATAGTTTTTCAAATACAATCATGAAGAAGAGGCATGCTCATCAACATGGTAGTACGATGGCAAGTTTACAATTTTAAGACACGCAAGCTAGTAATTTTGAGATGTTCAAGAAAGCAACTCTTGCTTCTTGAAATATAAGTTTTGCTACATGTGCAAGTTAACTTTTTGCTTCTGCAAGATATCATTCCTTGGTGATGTTCAATATAGCAAAGTTCTACATCATGCAAGCTAGTGAATCTTATAACATTTTAGAACATGCATAATCACCAAAGCATCATAAATTTTAATGATGTGCAAAATTACAAATTTTGTATGTTTGCATTTGTGCATCTTGAGATTTGTAAGATAGCACTTCTTGGTGATGTTCAAGATAGCAATTCCTTTTCTTTTGAGAACTGTAATTATTTTCTTTCTCCCTTTTTTTAATTATATGAGCTAGCAAATTAGCTTTCAAGCATGTTTTGCTCCCCCTTTGTCATTGTCAAAAAGAAGGGAAGACCTTTTACGTTAATTTCTAAATTATGACAAAGGTAAGGTTTCAATCTTATTTGTGCATCATTATATTTTCAAATTCGAACATGCATAATTTCAAAAACCTTATATTTCATTCATGCATGATCCTGATTAAATCAATCAATATTATGAGCATATCATACATGATACTTAAATTTTTAACTATTTATCAACATTTTGATCATGATACCAAACATTCATCATTTAGAGCATTCATGACATTAAATCAACATTTATAATACTTCATTTTAGCAACAACTCATAGCATTTTAAATCATGATTCATATCATAAGCAATACATCACATCATAATTAAAAAGCTCAAGTATTGCGTGCATCATTGCAAATCATAAATGTTTCATATCATGATGGTATCAATTTTGTTAAATTGTATCCTACCATGCATGATCATAACTTTTCATTTGTATACATCAAAATAAATTAATGAATATTTTATGTATTCATATCATCACATAAGGAATATCAAGAAGAAAATAATTGGGTGATGAGATAAACCTTTCATGAATACAAAGAATTGCATAAAAATCATATCATGAATACAAGGAATACAGGTCACAATCATTCAAGAGAAAAATCATCATTCATTTTCAATTCATTCAATTTGACAAATCATGATCATGATTTTGATAAAACTCATTTCAAATTTAAATCATCAAAATCATTTTTATGGCTCACAAAATTTATAACATAAATAGATTCATGATTTCATTAATAATATATTTTTCCCCCATTTTTGAAGTGTTTCATCTTAAGTGATCGATTTAATGTTAGCATGCCTTTTCATTTACGTCAAATCAAAACATGCATCAATTTTTAAAGCCACTGTTATTATCATGAAAATCGATAATCCATAATTATCAAGAATCATCATACATAATTTCAAAAATATATACTCATTAATCATAACTTCAAATTAAACATGATTTAATATACTAAAAATCGAGAAATAACAATGGACATCAACATGATACACATTATTACTTCTTAACCATGATTTCATATTTTCAATCAAAATCATTGTGTTTGTTTATCATAAAATATGCAAGATTATCATTTTCGAAATTACTAGCATTATCATAATATTTTTTTTTTAAACATTAATTCTAAACTAAAAAAGAAAATACATCATGAAAGCATCAAGTAATTTTAAAATAAATTAGGGGGATTTTGATTACCTCATCATTGAAAGCGATTAAGGCGTAGTTTGCCACCTTGCCTTTCTTGATTTTCTCCTCGTCTTCGGAGGAGCTCGATTCATCCCACTTTGTGTTCATCTTCTTCGGCCTCTTCCTTCGTTCAAGTTTTTTGTTTATTTTAGATTTTTGTTTAATGAACTCATTAAGATTTAGTGTTCGAAGTTCAAGTTCATCATTGTCCTCATCACTTGAGTCATCGCTCAAGTGGTATTCATTTGTCCGGAGTTCCAAATCCTTCCTGTTCTTTGGAAGGTGGTTTTGTTCATCATGTTCATCATGTGCATTGTGCACCATTTCATATGTCATCAATGAACCAATTAGTTCTTCAAGTGGTAAGTTGTTTTGGTGTTTAGCTTCTTGTATTGTAGTTACTTTTGAATCTCACTTCTTAGAAAGAGAACGCAAAATCTTGTTTACGAGTTCAAAATCCGAAAAATATTTTCCAAGAGCTCTTAAACTATTGACGACATCCGTGAAACAGGTGTACATGTCGCCTATAGTCTCGCTTGGTTGCATTCGAAAAAGCTCAAAATCATGCAATAAAATGTTAACTTTCGAGTCTTTGACTCTACTAGTTCCCTCGTGCATGATTTCAAGTGTTCGCCAAATTTCAAAAGTCGTTTCGCACGTAGAAATCCGATTGAACTCATTTTTGTCCAAAGCGCAAAATAAGGCATTCATAGCCTTTGCGTTTAAAGAAAAATACTTCTTCTCCAAATCCGACCATTCGTTCATCAGTTTAGAGGGAAGTTGAAAATCGTTTTCAATGATATTCCATAAATCCAAATTCATAGAAATCAAGAAAACTCTCATTCGAGTTTTCCAATAAGTGTAGTCCAATCCGTTAAACAACGGTGGACGAAAGGCCGATAAACCCTCTTGAAAGCTATGAAGAGCCATTTCTCTCGGGTGTAAATCCGAAATGAGAAATACCGGGCTCTGATACCAATTGTTAGGATCAAGAGCACTAAGAGGGGGGGGTGAATTAGTGCAGCGGAAATCTTTCACTATTAAAATCGAAAGCTGCGTTCGTTTGATAAAAATGATTTCGATGTAAAAGACGATTCTAATATTACTTTAACTTAAGATTAAGCGAGATGACGTTAAAGTAAATCTACGAAGGCAGTTTGCAGTTTATGATAAAAATCAGAATGCAAGCGCAAACTGAAATGCGGTTTATGTCTAAATGCCAATTTTGAGGATACTGAACTTTGAGATACGTTTTATAAATGCACAGAACTTGTCTAAATGCCGATTTCACATAACGCAGTTTGCAGTTATAATTGAAATCAAAACGTAAACGTAAACTGAAATGTAATGATCGTACGAAAAAGCCGATTTACGTCTAAACGCAGATTCGGAAAGTTCTGAACTTAGAAACTCGTTCGTAAAAGCGCAGAAGGCAGTAGCTATTTAGGAGGTTTACAGTAAAGATAAAATGCTCAAAGTAAATGCAAACCGAGATTTAGAGTGGTTCGGTCAATCTTGACCTACTCTACTTTTGGCTTCCTCCACCGACGAGGTCATCGACGTCAACTAGAGGCCTTCTTTCAATAGGCGAAGGCCAACCACCCTTTTACAGTTTCACTCCTTTTAACGGGCTTAGGAGACAACCCTTACAGAAATTTTCTCTCCTCTCTTTACAACTCAAAACTTTGAAGAACAGAGGGAGGAGAACTTTTGGCCTCTTCAACAATTTTGAGCTCTAAGAATCACAGAAAAAGATCAAGATTTCGAGTGTAAGTTGGTCTCTTTCAGTGCTGAATGTTAGGATCGGAGCGGAACTAAGAGGGGGGGGTGAATTAGTGCAGGGGCTTAAAACGTTGGTTTCGACAAATCTTTCGTACGATAAAAATCAGAATCGGAAGTGCTTAACTTGAAAGTGTATTCACAAAGTTGTGCAGTAAATGTAATTAGGAAATAAAGCAAGTAAGAGGATTTGCAGTAATGTAAATAGCAGTAATGAAATGCAAACCAGAGATTACGCCGTTTTTAAAGTGGTTCGGTCAAGTGACCTACATCCACTTGCGAGGCCCCTCTTCGATGAGGCTCCCACCTTCCACTAGCAAATCTCTTGAAAGGGAAGGTTAAATGCCCCTCTTACAACTTTTACAAGCGGTTCACTCTCTTACAGATTTTCAGCAAGAAAGAAGGAGGTGAACATTAGCAAATTGAAAACAAGAAAGGCAAAGACTCTTCTAAGACTTTTCTCTCAATCACTTGCTGCTCAAAAAGTTGTCTTCTCAGCTGAGACTTGAGAGGTATTTATAGGCCTCAAGAGAATTCAAATTTGGGCTCCAAAAATTTGAATTCTCTTATGTTCCCGATGCTGGCGGTGCCATCGCCCAGCCAAGCGGTGCCACCGCCCAGTGCTCGGGTGCTGGGCGGTGCAACTGCCCAGCCCAAGAGGTGTCACCGCCCAGCTCTCGGGTGCTGGGCGGTGCCACCGCCTAGCCTAGGCGGTGCCACCGTCTAGGCCAAATCAGCTCACTGGTTGGGCTCCAAACTTGGCCCAAACCAGTCCGAACTCGGGCCCAATTGGCTCCTACTTGGGTTATAGGATTAACACCTAATTTTAACCCTAATTAACGTGCTAACTACGAATTTAAAGACATTTTCTAAGCTATTACAAAGTTCGTAAGTCAAGACTTCTTTCGGCGAGCTTCCGGCGAACTTCCGGCGGTCTTCCGAGAAACTCTCGGAAACCATTCTACGGACTCCCGGCAAGCTCCTAGACTTCACGATTTGATCTCGGCGAGCTCCACGAACTTCCAACGAACCTTCCGGCGAGCTTCCGAAAAACCCTTCGGCAAGCTCCCTACTCATTCTTGGCTAGTTCTGGCAGCATTCCCGACGAACCTTCGGACTTTCGTCGAACTCTCGAACTCGCAATTAATCCTTCGTGCTTGACTCCGACACTTTGTTTTGCTTTATGTCTTCGTCGTTATCGTAGTTAATCCTGCACACACAAGCAAAAACTCTACTCTGATCTAGACAATTATTATAAAGCGAATTGACATTCTGTTGCCCGGCACATCATTGGTTAGCGCTTCGTCCGATTCTTCGGCGCATCGTCCTCTCTTGCGGCTTGTTGCCCAATCAGCGGTTGACCTCCGCAACGCCGATATCCTTGGCGCAATTCCACTCTTGGCCCGATGCCCGACGTCCGAAGCCTTCTGCCATCCAATATCCTAACGTGATCTCCTCCGGCGCAACGTCAATTCCTCCTGCTTTAATTGTCTAATCCTGATCGAGTAGACCTGCATCACTCAAAATACAGTTAAAGATAAACATAATTATCAATTGGTTTCATCATCAAAATACGAGATTCAACAATCTCCCCCTTTTTGATGATGATAACCAATTGATGACGGAGTTAAACTTGACTCCCGGAGTTTAAACAAACTCCCCCTATCAATATGCCATATTGATAGAACCTTGAATTCAAACTGAATTCAAGTCATTGCAATATTCATCATGAATACTTGCAACACGTCATTATGAACTCATGCATAGACTTATGCATATCATGTCATCAACATACTTCTCCCCCTTTATCATCAACAAAAAGGAGAAGTACAACTATTATTTGTGTTTGTAATATAAGTTTATCATTATGCAGTTTTGAAGCTAGAAAATTTAGCAAGTAATGCATCATGCTTAGGACATTCAAGCTATCAAGTTTTAGATATGCAAGTTTTACAGTATACAAGATAGCACTTTTGGTAATGTTCAAGATAGCAAGTTCTACATCATGCAAGCTAGCAATAATTGAGATTTTCAAGAAAGCAACTCTTGCTTCTTGAAATATGCAAATTTGTCAAGTTTTGCTAGATGTGCAAGTTAGCATTTTTGCCTCTTAAGATAGGCAAGATAGCACATTTGCTTCTTTTGAGATAGCAACTTTTTGCTTCTCTTTAGACTACAAGCTAGCAATTTTTACGATATGTAAGTTTCACAATATACAAGCTAGTAAAAATTTCGAAAGCAAATGCAAGATAGCTTTCTTGTGTAAGCTCATAATTCTGGCTTCCTATTGCAATGTGCAAGTTGCAAGTTTTGCTTCTTGAGATAGGCAAGATAGCACTTTTACAATTTTTGTTTCTTAAGATAGGCAAGCTTGTGATGTTCAAAATAACAAGTTCTTTCTTCTAGAAGTGTCATTTTTTGCTTTCTTTGCAAAGTGTAAGCTAGCAAAATGTTTGAAAAAGTGATCAAGTTTTGCAACATACAAGCTAGCAAAAATTCCAAACTAGCAAGAGATAATGTTTTACATGAGGCAAGCAAACAATTTGGCAAATGTTACATTTGCATCTTCTCTTTTGAGAAGTGCAATTTTTGCTTTCATCTTGAATTGTGCAAGCTAGTTAGTTTGCCTCTTTTCATGATGTCCACGCTAGAAATTCTTGCTCCCCCTTTGTCATTGTCAAAAAGAAGGGAAGACCCTTATATCAATTTTCATATTATGACAAAGGTAAGTATCATTCTTATTTATGCATCATTATATATTCAAATTAAAACATACACAATTTCAATAACCTTATTTTTCATGCACGATACCGAAAAATAAATCAATCATCATTAATAAGCATATCATACATGATACTCAAACATTAAAATTTTCAAGCATTTATCAACATGTTGATCATGATACCAAACATTCATCATTTAAAGCATTCATGATACACATCATATGCAATAAATACATCATGTACATTATTATCATAAGTATTGCATACATCATTTTAACTTTATGAATATTTCATCATTGCATGCATCATACCAAAACATTTCAAGCCATGCAAGCCATAAATACAAAGAAATCATGTCATGAAGGATAAAATCATTTGAATACCAAAAGACATTATTCATATAGTAAATATCTTCTTTAAATAAAACATCAAGAAAAATCATAGGAGTACAAAGAAGAGATCTTGTTTTAAAAGAAAAATCAAGTAATAACTCTAAGAACTCACAAGGAAAAATCATGATTCATTTAGAAAATCTCCTCTCAAGAGAATATCAAGTAAAATCGTAGAAGATCGATTAATGAGAAATTTTGATTTATAATAAAATCTCATGTATCGAATGTCGAGAAATCAAAATGATGATTTATATAAAAAATATCACAAGTTATATTCAAGAGAAAAATCATCATTCATTTTCAACTTATTCAATTTGTCACATCAATATTTCTTAGATATACATGATACCAAAACATGGTTTTAAATCTTTAACATATAACATGCATAAATTGAAAGGAGAAGGGAAGAATTCAAACGTACAAAGATTTCAACCATCTCATAAACAAATGTAAGACCAAGTCATGAATCCAAAATTCCATGAATCAAAATGATCATCAAAGGTAATCTCATGTTATTCCAAGAAATCAATATCATGATTTTGATAAAACTCATTTCAAATTTAAATCATCAAAATCATCAAAATATCAACATTACTTTCAAGAGATTCAAAATGGTATATATAGATTTATCATAATAAACATCAAGATCAATAGGATAGAGAAAAATAATTTTTCAAGGAAAAAATATTTTCCTCTTTTTAGTTGTTTCAATTCATATGTTTTTATTTCACTTATACCAAATAAAAACATGTATAATGTTTAAAACCGGAAGTGTAAGATTTATTACAACAAAGATTAATAAGGCACTTTCATTATGGTAAAAATCAATAATCCATAAATCACAAGATTCATATGCATAATTTCGAAATTTATTAAGCATGATCATTATGCATGACACTAAAACATGGTTTCAAAATGTTTAATATTTTCATTACATCATTATGCAATGGTTTCATTGAACATAATTTTGAATGATTCTTATAGATAACTAAAACTTCTTTAGTTTTAATTTATGTGATTGACTTTATATTAGCATGCTCAAGTTTTGTTCTTATGTCAAAAACATACATCATGTTTGAAAACCAAAGACAAGGTTTTAAAAAAAATCATCAAGCCTTCCATATAAAAACCATGCATCATCATTGAAGGTTAATATGGAAATCATCAAAATACACATTCTTGCTTCTCAAGCACATATATATGATTATTTAAATCTAACATTTTATTCTATTAACATAAAACATACAATTTTTAAGAAAAATAATTATTCAAAAGAAAAGAGAAAATGCATCATGGAAAACATCAAGTAATTTCAAAATAATTCAAGAGAGTTGAGTTACTTACCTTGTAGTCAAAGCCCGTCAAAACCCAATTCGCCGTTTCACCTTTGGAAGTTCTTGATTCATCCTCGGTTGTCTTCCTCTTCTTTGGCTTCTTTTTCAGTTCAAGTTCATTGTTTATTTTAGATTTTTGTTTAATAAACTTATTAAGATTTAGTGTTCGAAATTCAAGTTCATCATTGTCCTCATCACTTGAGTCATCGCTCAAGTGGTATTCATTTGTCCGGAGTTCCAAATCCTTCCTATTCTTTGGAAGGTGGTTCAAGTGTTGATTATGTTCATCATGTGCATTGCGCACCATTTCATATGTCATCAATGAGCCGATAAGTTCTTCAAGTGGAAAACTATTTAAATCTTTTGTTTCTTGTATTGCCGTTACTTTTGATTCCCAAGCTTTAGAAAGTGATCGTAAAACTTTACTAACAAGTTCAAAATTCGAGAAACATTTGCCAAGAGCTTGTAAACCATTGACGACATCCGTAAAAAGGGTGTACATGTCAACAATGGTTTCGCTCGGCTTCATTCGAAAAAGCTCGAAATCATGCATTAAAATGTTGATTTTCGAATCTTTGACTCTAGAAGTGCCTTCGTGTGTGATTTCAAGAGTGTGCCATATATCGAAAGCCGTTTCGCACAAAGAAACCCGATTGAACTCATTTTTGTCCAAAGCGCAAAATAAGGCATTCATAGCCTTTGTGTTTAAAGAAAACATCTTCTTCTCCAAATCATTCCAATGGTTCATTGGAAGAGAAGACATTTCAAATCTATTTTCGACTATGTGCCATAAATTCAAATCCAAAGAAAGTAAGAAAACTCTCATTCGAGTTTTCCAATAAGTGTAGTTCGTCCCATTGAAAAAGGGAGGACAAATGAGAGAGTGACCCTCTTGAAAGCCGTAAAGAGCCATTTCTATTTGGGTGTTAAACCAAGGTAGAAAAATGTGGCTCTGATACCAATTGTTAGGATCGGAGCGGCACTAAGAGGGGGGGGTGAATTAGTGCAGGGGCTTAAAACGTTGGTTTCGACAAATCTTTCGTACGATAAAAATCAGAATCGGAAGTGCTTAACTTGAAAGTGTATTCGCAAAGTTGTGCAGTAAATGTAATGAGGAAATAAAGCTGGTAAGAGGATTTACAGTAATGTAAATAGCAGTAATGAAATGCAAACCAGAGATTACGCCGTTTTTAAAGTGGTTCGGTCAAGTGACCTACATCCACTTGCGAGGCCCCTCTTCGATGAGGCTCCCACCTTCCACTAGCAAATCTCTTGAAAGGGAAGGGTAAATACCCCTCTTACAACTTTTACAAGCGGTTCACTCTCTTACAGATTTTCAGCAAGAAAGAAGGAGGTGAACACTAGCAAATTGAAAACAAGAAAGGCAAAGACTCTTCTAAGACTTTTCTCTCAATCACTTGCTGCTCAAAAAGTTGTCTTCTCAACTGAGACTTGAGGGGTATTTATAGGCCTCAAGAGGATTCAAATTTGGGCTCCAAAAATTTGAATTCTCTTATGTTCCCGATGCTGGCGGTGCCACCGCCCAGCGCTCGGGTGCTGGGCGGTGCAACCGCCCAGCCAAGGAGGTGTCACCGCCCAGCTCTCGGGTGCTGGGCGGTGCCACCGCCTAGCCTAGGTGGTGCCACCGCCAAGGCCAAATCAGCTCACTGGTTGGGCTCTAAACTTGGCCCAAACCAATCCGAACTCGGGCTCAATTGGCCCCTACTTGGGTTATAGGATTAACACCTAATTCTAACCCTAATTAACATGCTAACTACGAATTTAAAGATATTTTCTAAGCTATTACAAAGTTCGTAAGTCAAGACTTCTTCCGGCGAGCTTCCGGCGAACTTCCGGCGGTCTTCCGATAAACTCTCGGAAACCATTCTGCGGACTCCCGGCAAGTTCCTAGACTTTACGATTTGATCTTGGCGAGTTCCGATGAGCTTCTTCGGCAAGCTCCGATCTTTCTCGGCGAGCTCCGCGAACTTCCAACGAACCTTCCGGCGAGCTTCCGAAAAACCCTTCGGCAAGCTCCCTACTCATTCTTGGCTAGTTCCGGCAGCATTCCCGATGAACCTTCGGACTTTCGTCGAACTCTCGAACTCGCAATGAATCCTTTGTGCTTGACTCCGACAATTTGTTTTGCTTTATGTCTTCGTCGTTATCGTAGTTAATCCTGCACACACAAGCAAAAACTCTACTCCGATCTAGACAATTATTATAAAGCGAATTGACATTCTGTTGCCCGGCACATCATTGGTTAGCGCTTCGTCCGATTCTTCGGTGCATCGTCCTCTCTTGCGGCTTGTTGCCCAATCAGCGGTTGACCTCCGCAATGCTGATATCCTTGGCGCAATTTCGCTCTTGGCCCGATGCCCGACGTCCGAAGCCTTCTGCCATCCAATATCCTAACGTGATCTCCTCCGGCGCAACGTCAATTCCTCCTGCCTTAATTGTCTAATCCTGATCGAGTAGACCTGCATCACTCAAAATACAATTAAACATAAACATAATTATCAATTGGTTTCATCATCAAAATACGAGATTCAACACTGAATGGGTGGGGTATTTATAGGCCCCAACCTAGTTCAAATTTAGAGCTCAAAACTGTCAATTCCCGGAATTCCGGGATCAGGCGGTTGCAACTCCTGACTGGGGCGGTTGCACCACCTGGTAGAGCTCGAAGACTGAGCCTCTGGGCGGTGCCACCTCTTTTAGGGGCGGTTGCACCTCTCTGCCAGAGCTCGAAGACTGAGCTCAGGCGGTTGCACCTCCTGACTGGGGCGGTTGCACCGCCTGCCAGAGCTCGAAGACTGAGCTCAGGCGGTGCTACCTCCTGTCAGGGGAGGTTGCACCGCCCAGTCTCGCTCGGAGACTGAGCCCAGGCGGTGCTACCTCCTGGCTGGGGCGGTTGCACTGCCCAGTCTCACTCGGAGACTTAGCCTAGGCGGTGCTACCTCCTGGCCTGTGCGGTTGCACCTCCCACAGCAATCAGGGTCCGAATGGGTTGATCCATTCGGCCAAATTTGGGTTTTTTAGGGGCCCAATTGCCCCAAGATTAAGTTAATGGGATCACATCCTATTTCCAACTTAATCATTGTGCTAACTACGATTTTTCCTAAGACATTTACTGTAACTTGCTCCGGTGCGTCAATCGCTTCTTCCGGCGAGCTTCCGGTGAACTTCCGTCGATCATCCGATGAACCCTCAGTGATGCTCCTACGGACTTCCGGCAAACTCCTGGACTTGCGATGATCCACTTGGCGAGTTCCGACGAGCTTCTTTGGCAAGCTCATGGACTTCTCGGATTTGTTCTCGCAGAACCTCCGACGACTATCTGAACTTCCGTCGAACTCTCGAACTCCCAATGTGATCATTGTCTTGACTCCGGCGCAACTCCTGCTGCATGTCTTTCTTCCATCGTAGGTAATCCTGCACACTTAAAACAAAACTTCGATCGAGACAATTAATCCTAAGCAATTAACCAAGTTGTCCGGCTTCGTCCGATTCTTCGGCGCATCGTCCTCTCCTGCAGCCTATTGCCCAATCGGCCAGTTGACTCTGCAACTCCGATATCCTTGGCACAATACCCGCTCTTTTTGGCCCGATGCCCGAGTCCACGGCCCGAAGCCTTATGTTGATACGTCGACCGATCCACCGGCCCGACGTCCAATCTTCTGACATGTTCCTCCGGCACAACATGATTTTCCTGCTTTAATTGTCTCATCCTGATCGAAGCATCCTGCGTCACTCAAAACACAGATTAAATCATAAACATATATCAAGTAGTTTCATCATCAAAATACAAGATTTAACAGTTTTTATATGCCCCAATGGATTTAAAAATGGAGCCAAAAAGTGTCTAATCCCAGATTTCCGGGGTCCTAGCGGTACCACCGCCATTACTGGGCGGTACTACCTCTTGACAACTAACACTGAGCAGTACTACCGCTTAGTCTGGGTGATACCACCACCTGACAGTGCTCGGAGACCGAGCTTTAGTGGTACCACCGCCTGACAAGGGCGATACCACCGCTGGCAGCAATAACTACCGGCGGTGCCACCACCGGTCAGGAATTCAAGGTCCTAGTTGGGCTTTGAATCCGACCCAAATAAGCATAACTTAGGGACCAATTGGCCCCTAATTAAGTTAGTGGGATTACCTCCCAATTCTAACTTAATTTATACTCTAACTACGATAATTAACACATGATTACTGCACTTCATGTTCCGGTGTGTCAATTACTCTTCCGGCAAGCTTCTGGCGTACTTCCGACGAATATCCAATGAACTCTCGGCAATGCTCCAGCGGACTCCCGGCAAGCTCCTAGACTTTGCGATGATCTTCTTGGTGAGTTCCGACGAGCTTTGATGGCAAGCTCTTGGACTTCTCGGTTGGTTCCTACAGAACGTTCGACAAACATCTGGACTTCCGTCGAACTCTCGAACTCCCAACGTGATCTCGATCTTGACTCCGGTACAACACCTGCTCTATGTCTTACTGCCATCGTAGTTAATCCTATACATTTTTCTCAACATATAGATTAGATCAAACAAATTACTATTGACTTCATCATCAAAATTCGAGATTCAACAATCTCTCTTTTTTTTATGATAACAATCAATTGATGACTGAGTTAACCTTAACTCCCCCTATCTATATGCCATACTTGAGAAAAGACAATCTTGAATTCAAGGCCTTTGAATTCAAAAATCAAACCAATAAGTTAAATTCATTAAACTTATTAATATGCACATCATGATTCCTATCATGATCTAACATTCTCAAAATGATGTTAAGGCATGACATCCATTTTTAAGTTTTGATATTTCAAATATGAAGGATGACAAACATAGTAATTCATCATTCTATGGTAAGATATCAATTGTAAAATTACAACTTAAGCTCTAGATATCTTATCATAATGAAGAAAATTTATCAAGCAAACATTTCAAGTATATATGATAAAATACATTGCATATATTTGTCATCAATTTATCACATTTTGGTATTATTTCTCCCCCTTTATCATCAACAAAAAGGAGAACGATTCAACAATTCAAGTTTGGTAAAAATTCATGTCATATTTCAACTAGTAAATATTCTTACCAATCATATTTCAAGCATTCATTATATGGTATTATTCAAAAGTTCTCAACATTAAAAGTTATAATTATTAAAGGGATAGCTTCTATCAACTTCTCCCTTTTTATTTTTCATCAAAACTTTGCATGAAGAAGGAAGGTAAGGAAGAAATCCATTGAGAACCAACTTTGTGAAATGATTTGAATCAAATAAAAAATGATAAAAGAGTTTCATTTAATCAAGCTTCATTTTTCACAATGATCAAAATATTCATGTGAAATCAACTCCTCATTCTTATAAGTGTTCATCTCATACAAAAAAATTCATAAAAATTCTTTCTTTATTAAGAAAGAATTCATGTGAAAGAATCATCATATTAAGGATAAAAGAAATTCCATGGATAAACTTTCATATTAAGAGGAGCATCATATCAAATCCATTTCTCATTAAAAATTTATAAGAGTGAAATTCAAGAGATACATTTGTCAATGAAATCCATGAAGTGATTGAGTGTATCAAAAGTGATGGAGCAAGGGTATGAAGTAAATTTGATACCAAGGAAGATAAAAATGAAATAGGTTCATGAAAGCTCCATTCAAGGAATACATTAAGTGAAAGATAGTCCGGAAAAGATATATATCAAATTCATATATTTGGACAAATTAGCATTTCTAACTCTTTTCAAATGATCATAATACATCAAGTCATAGATACCAACAGTTAAATGTATCAAGGAATTTATCCATTCAAAAGATTTATCAAGTCTAATTCTTAGAGTGATATATTCATTAAAATAAGCTCAGAATTTAACCATCAAAGTAGTTAGCGTAGAATTTTACTATTAAAATAAGTAGCATTTTAGGCATCAAAGCACAACATTGCGATCATCAAGGCAAGTAGCATTTTAAGCACAACATTGTGATCATCAAAGTAAGCAGCATTTTAAGTTTACAACATTAAGGTAAACATCATAACAAAGAGGAATTGTATCCACTTCTCCTTAAATACATACACAGCTTATTCAGGTGGTGGAAAGTTAAAATGTCTAAACAAAGTATTAAACTATTGATGAATTTACTGCAACTCAGTTAAGATTTGATCTTGGCATTGTTCAAGTCGATCTTGTCATTGTTCAAAATGATCCATCCGAGTCCCTATGTCATCGATAGATGAGGGAGGTGCTTGCTCTTCTAGAGGCGATTCCTCAAAGGGACCAGTTGGAGGAGATAGATTCCCCTAAAAATTGGTGTTTCAGGTTCTGATTCGGGTTAGAGGGGATCAGTCCTTCTAGGCAGTCTAGTCCATATACCATTTCTAAATGTACATCTTATCCGTCGAAGTAGATTTCTATTTATGATACTAAATCTGTCTAGTTTTATAACTTCTTCTTCGGGTGGAATGACAATATCATAGGCATGAAGTAGTCTTGTGATTAAGCCACCATATGGAAGCATCATGTCCTTTTTTGATATTTCAATCATGTTTTGTTGGATTAGGTAACCAAAACAATTGTTATGTTCCTTCATAATCCAATACATGGTACCTAGTTCCATTTGGCTTACTTCATCATAATGATATTGCTTTGGAAGAATGATACTTATCAGGATATGATGAAGTATTTTTGTGCTTAAAGATAGTAAATATTCACAGCTTTTCGGAAGTATCGTTAAGTTAGGATTGCCAAAAATTGTTCCTAAGGCATCAACGTAAGTGGTCCCCACTGTTTCATTATCCCATTGTCCTCTAAAATAACACCCTCTTTCTTTTACTGGGATTCCTATGATGTTGCAAATTGATATATCCATAATGAGTATTTGATGTCCTAATAGATAGGTAGATACCCTTTCTTCTTCATCTACATGTAAATTATTATAAAGTAGCCTAACAAGTCTAGGGTAAATAGGTTCACTAATTTGAAGAATTGGGAGAATGTCTAGATTAGCAAACCATTGAATAGGTTCTAAATTACTTAACTCATCTAAATCAACATATTTACCCTTATAAACATGTCTAGACTCTATGGAAAAAAATTTTAGGGCATATTGATTAGAATCGAAAAATAGGGAGTCATAATTTTCTTCTAATCTCCTCTTCCCTTTGTCCCTAGAGGATCTTCTAGAACCTATAAAGACTGCTATTATGAAGATAGATAATGAGCAAGAGTAGATAATACAAAAGAGAAATCAATGCCATTTAGAGAATTCCTTAGTTGTGATCTTCAAGAGGATGTAGGAGATTGATCCTTGATCTAGTAGGAAATAGGGATTTTTTGGGCAGCTAAAGGGAGAGAATGGTGTTCAAAGGGGGTTTGGAGCTGTTTGGGGGAGTGGAGAATGAGTTGGAGTTGGTTCTACCGCCGACCCTAGCTTGGATTTATAAAGGGGCAGGTTGCGGGCGGTGGCACCGGTGGTTGGGCGGTGCTACCGCCTACAACACTTATTTGCTGGCGGTGCTACTACCAGTTGGGCAGTGCTACCGCCTACAACAAGTTCCAATTGGGCGGTGCTACCGCCAGCTGGGGCGGTGCCATCGCCTACATATAGTGAGCACTGCTCACAAAATTTACTCATTCACATTTATATCAAAATATAACATAAGGGGAGTGGATTCATGCCAACACACAAATGCATACAACACGTGCATGATTCATATTAATGCAACGATTCATATCTAAACCTCATATAGTGTTGAATCTCATATTTTGATGATGAAACCACTTGATATATATTTATAATTTAATCTGCATTTTGAGTGACGCAGAATACTTCGATCAGGATGAGACAATTAAAGCAGGAAAATCATGTTGTGCCGGAGGAACATGTCAGAAGATTGGACGTCGGGCCGGTGGATCGGTTGACGTATCGATAGAAGGCTTCGGGCCGTGGATTTGGGCATCAGGCCAAGAAGAGCAAAGATTGTGCCAAGGATATCGGAGTTATGGAGTCAACTGACCGATTGGGCAATAGGCCGCAAGAGAGGACAATGTGCCGAAGAATCAAATGAAGTGTCGAGGGACCAACAACATGCCGAACAACTTGATTAATTGCTTAGGATTAATTGTCTCGAACGAAGTTTTATTTTCAGTGTGCAAGATTAACTACGATAACTTGAAGACATAAAGCAAGTCTACCGGAGTCAAGTTCGATGGGTGTTCAAAAGTCCGCCGAGAGTCTGAAGATTCATCGGAAGTGTTGCCAGAACCAACCGAGAAGAAATCGGGGACTTGCCGAAGTTTTCGGAAGTCTGCTGGAGAGATCGTCGGAGGTTCACGGAGATCACCGAGAAGGTTCGGCTACTTGCCAAAGACTCGCTGAACTCGTCATAAGACCGGGAGCCTGCTGGGAGTCCGTCGGAAGAAATCCGAGGGCGTATCGGAAGTCCGTCGAAAGTTTTTTTTTTTGGTAAGTAAAAGTAAATTGATTATGTGTAAAGTTTCTACAACTAGCTTTATCTATACAAGTCATAGACAAAGCCAAGTAACTCATAGAGTGCGAATGCGATAGTTATGACTACACATGCTGTAGACTATAACTACCTGTGGGTACATTATTTGGCATAATTCCCAAGATCTTTAGCTAATAGCAAAATTAAATTTGATAAAAATATCTTTTTCTCTTCGGGTGAAGTGCTCGGTTTTGAGATCATGCTCCATACAGGATCTTGAGTCTCTAATAATCTCTTTCAAGAGCTGAGCATTGTTTGTGTGTTGACATTCAAAGATTCTATTACATCTCTCCTTCCACATCCACCAAATAGCGCATCTGAAAGTAACCTTTGCCAGTTGTGTAAGAGGCCCTTTTCTTGAGAAACATTGCATAAGGTCGCCTAGTTCTTGGTGCAAGTTTGGTTACGGCAGTCTATTGAGTTCAAATCGCTAGAGAATCTCCTTCCATATCCATTTTGTATAATCACAAGCAAAATAGAGGTGGTCAACAGTTTCTTCTTGTTGCAAACAAAGGGAGCATCGGTTAACATGATAGATACCTCTTCTTTTCATATTGTCTATTGTAGGTAGTTTATTGAGAAGGGCCTGCCATGTACATAAGGAGTGTCTTTGTGATCCCGGTCGATCCCATGTCCAACTGCTTGGGACCCACTTGTTATTTCTTTGCCTAATTTGATTCCATGCGGATGTGGCACTAAATTTGCCATTGTCATGAGGCCAAATAAGTGTATCTGAAGAGTTGTTCCTGATTGGAATAGCTATGATAGTCGGCCAAAGTGATAACATTTCGGGAGAAATAGGATTAGGGAGACACCAAGTACCGTTAGCAATGAACTCGGAAACCTTCCAATCTTTGGGAGCCCCAAGATCTTTTCGTATTCTGTCGCCATATAATTGAAATATACTCTTCCCATTCACCCAAGGATCGTACCACATATTAGTACTAGTTCCAGAAGAGATTGCATACGAAATATGTTTGATTAGCCAATTCCTTGCCTTTAAAATTCCTTTCCAAGCTGCAGAGTGGTATGTTCTTGTTGAAATTTCCCAGATTGATTCCTTTGAAAGATACCTAGCAGAAACCCATTGTGACCATAAGGAACATTTGTTTTGCAAAAGATCCCACAATTGTTGTACCAGGCATGCTTGATTCCAATCTCTAGTATTTCTCAAGTTTAGCCCCCCTTCATCTTTCGGTTTGCAAATGCTATCCCAATTTACCATATGCATTGCCTTATCATTTGTGCCATTCCAGAAGAAGTTCATTAATAACCGTTCAATATCTTGGAGAAGTCCAGTAGGCAAAAGAAATGCATTACACCAATATATAGAGTAGGAGTGCAATACAGAACGGATGAGTTCGAGTCGTCCTGCTTTTGATAGAAGCCTATTTTTCAAAGAAGAAATTCTATTCTTTATTTTTTGCAGGATAGGCTGACAGTGGGTTTTGTGAATGCCTGTGGATATGAGCGGGAGACCCAAATAAGGAACTGGCAGGCTTCCTTCACTAACCCCCAAAGTTTGTGCAATAAAGACCTTATCCTCAACGTAAGGGCTCATATATACTTTACTTTTTGCATGATTTAACTGAAGTCCAGAAACCATACCAAAGTCATCATGCAGTTTTGAAGCTAGAAAATTAAGCAAGTAATGCATCATGCTTAGGACATTCAAGCTATCATGTTTTAGATATGCAAGTTTTACAGCATACAAGATAACACTTGGATCAAGTCGAGCCAGTAGCGGCGACCACTGTAGCGGCGGCCAGATCTAGGGGCGACCACTGTAGCGGCGACGACACTGTAGCGGCGGCCAGATCTAGGGCGACCACTGTAGCGGCGACGACACTGTAGAAGCGGCCATATCTAGGGCGACCACTGCAGCGGCGACGACACTGTAGCGGCGGCCAGATCTCCCTAGGGCGATCTGACTCCTGCAGCATCGGCTTTCTCCCACGGGCGACGGGCGACGACACTGTAGCGGAGATCTGATTTCCTGCAGTGTCGGCTGTTTCCCAAGGGCGACGGTACTGTAGCGGCGACGACGACACTGTAGCAGCGACGGTACTATAGCGACGACGACACTGTAGCGGCCCAAACAAATCTCGCCAGCAAGGATATTCTTCCTCAACAAACTCAGGCCACAACAAACATCGTCAACAAGGATATTCTGTCTCAATAAACTCATGCCCCAACAAACGTCTCTAGCCAGGCTACTCCAACAAGTATTATCCAGGATATTGTGCTGCAACAATCTTATCGTGCTTCAACAAACCCTGCCAATCAAGACCACATGATTCAAGGTATTTTAAAGTTTAAAAATCTGCAAGCTGTAGATGAAGTGGATAAATATAGGAATAAAGCCATAAAAGGTAAGGATATTGTGCGGGAGGAAAATACAAAACCGAAGGATAAGAAAAAGGATGGTACAGCCCATCCAAAGTCGTAAGATGAATACCTTACCACCTTTTCATTTCTTTATTACTGATGAAGATAACATGTTGGAATGTTCGCGGACTTAATAAGCCGGAGAAATGTCGGGAGCTCAACAGAATAATCAAGTCTGCCGCTTGTGATATTGTTATTCTAGTAGAAACGAAAATTAAACAATCGCGCGTTCAAGCTCAAAAGAATTTAATATGGCCGGACGCAGAACTGTTTACCAATGACTCAAATGAAACTTTTGGTAGAATATGGGTCTTATGGCATCCTAACTCTATTAATGCTTGGTTTATTTCTGCTACTGATCAATTCATTCATCTTAAGGTAGAGGACAAAAAGAATGGCTGTCAATTCAATTTCACTGGTATATATGCTTCAAATAGTATGCAAGAAAGAAATACTCTTTGGTTTGACCTGACTAATATTGTAAATGGCTGTCTCAATGTACCTTGGATTGTTCTTGGAGACTTTAATACTGTTCGGTACACAAATGAAAAAGAGGGGGGTAGACAACTTTCAGAAAGCCAACTTCAAAGTTTTAATGATTACATTGATACTGCAGCTTTGTTTGATATGAAATCTGTGGGTAATTGGCTCTCCTGGAGTAATCAAGGTGCAGCTAACAGAAAAATAATGGCTCGACTTGATAGGTGTTTGATTAATCATGAATGGTTAACAGTTTACCCAGATTCACTTCTTGAGTATGGTGCTCCTTTGTTTTCTGACCATTCTTTAATGTATATACACGCAGACAAAGCGACACCAAGAGGCAAGAAACCGTTTAGATTCTTTAACATGTGGAGTACTCATCCTCAATTTCTTGATGTTATCAGATCTGCTTGGAATGTTAACGTGCATGGATCCCCCCCTTACATCTTATGTCAAAAGCTCAAAGCCTGTAAAGCAGCACTAAAGGAGTGGAATACAAATACCTTTGGCAATATTACCACCACAGTTCAATTTTGCAGGAAGGAACTAATGTCATTGCAACATGAGCTGCAACTTCAGCCAAATGATGAGAATATTATCTACAAAGAGACAGAAGCTAGAAATAACTTCATGCAAGCCTTAAAACAGGAGGAAAGTTTTGCAAAGCAGAAGTCTCGACAGCATTGGCTTACACTGGGAGATTCCAATACTAAATTTTTCTATGCTTCAATTGCTACTCGAAGGGCGGTTAACCGTATCAGCAAATGCAGAGACAAAGATGATAATCTTATTGAGAATTTAGATGAGGTTAAAGCACACACAGAGCAATTTTTTTATTCCTTACTCAATCAAGCTGGGAAAACTAATAACTAACATTCATGTGGAGCCGACTAGAAAACTTGATTCGGAAGCTATTTCAATCCTCAATGCCCCAATTACAGACGACGAAATTGTATGTGTTGTCTTTAAGTCACCAAAGCACAAAAGCCCAGGTCTAGATGGATTTCCAACTGAATTTTACCAAACTGCTTGGTCTATTATTGGAAATGATGTGATCAAGGCTTGCCAACATTTTTTCTCTTCAGGTCAAATTCTTAGAGAGATGAATTGTACTTTTATTTCTTTAATCCCGAAGAATGCAGGGGCAGATTCACTATAGAACTATCGACCCATATCATTATGCAACTTTATTTACAAGATCATCTCCAAAGTATTGGCAAATAGAATGCAAAAAGTAATACACAAGATCATTAGCCCAAATCAAGCTGCTTTCATTAAAGGGAGAAGTATACATCATAACATTTTGCTTGCTAATGACTTGGTCAAAGATTTGCATTCAAAAGCAAGAGGGACAAAAATATGTTTTAAAGCTGATTTACGGAAAGCCTTTGATTCAGTTAATAGGAAATTTATCTATAAGATGCTCCTCGATATGAACTTCCCACAGCAATGGGTTAATTGGATTCAATCTTGCTTGGAAACTCCAAAGTTTTCGATACTCTTTAATGGCTCACCTATTGGTTTTTTTGGGAGCACGAATGGCATCCGACAAGGTGATCCACTCTCTCCGTATCTCTTTACTATTGCGATGGAAGGACTTAGCTGTATGTTGGAACATGCAGTCTTAAATGGCAGCATTAAGGTACCCAATGCTGGCTCTATTCATATATCACATATAACATTTGCAGATGATTTACTTATCTTTCTCCTAAATGATCCAACTTTAGTCCGTCGAAAGTTCGCCGAAAAGCTCGCTGGAAGGAAACTCAACATTGTCAGTTAAAAACTTGCCTAGGACTATGTCTTAATTTCGTAGTTTGTAAGTAATTAGGGTTAGGATTAAAGGTTAATCTTATAACCCGGTCAGGGGCCAATTGGGCATGAGTTTGGACTAGTTTGGGCCAAGTTTGGAGCCCAACCAGTGAGCTGAAATAGTCTAGGCGGTGGCACCACCCAGAACCTGAAGGATCTGGTGGTGGTACCGCCGGACTAGGTGGTGGCACCGCCCAACACCCGAAAGATCGGGCGGTGGCACCGCTAGTAAATGATCAATATGACATTGACAAGCGGTGGCACCGCCACCGACAGGTTGTGGCACCGCCAGCTCCAGGAATCTAAGAGGAATTCAAAATTTGGAGCCCAAATTTGAATCCTCTTGGGGTCTATAAATACCCCTTAATTCTCAACAGAGAATACAACCTTTGAGAAGTTAGAGATTAAGATAAAGCCTTAGCAAAGTCTTTAACAAGTCTTGTTTTCAATAGCTTAAGTGTTCACCTCCATCTTTATCTTTGAAAATCTGTAAGAGTGTGAACCACTTATAAAAGGTTGTAAATGGGGTATTTGTCCTTCCCCTTCAAAGTGATTTATTAGTCGAAGTTGGGAGCCTTATCGAAGAAGGCTTCGCAAGTGGATGTAGGTCATTTGACCGAACCACTTTAAATTGGTGCGTTCCTTGAATGTGTGAGTGTTTACCTTACTGAAACCGTTATTTACATAGCAGCAAGCTTTTGGTTTTTATCTCCTTACTTTACTCGAGCTACTTTACCATGTAATTCTTTGTCGAATTGAAATCTCTATGCATTTACGAAATCATTTTCAAACTTACCAGTTTTAATCCGCTGCACTAATTCACACCCCCCCCCCCCTCTTAGTGCCGCTCCAATCCTAACAATTGGTATCAGAGCCACGATTTTCTACTTTGGTTTAACACCTAAACAGAAATGGCTCTTTTCGGCTTTCAAGAGTGTTACTCTCTCATTCGTCCTCCCTTTTTCAATGGGACGGACTACACTTATTGAAAAACTTGAATGAGAGTTTTCTTACTTTCTTTGGATTTGAATTTATGGCATATTGTTGAATCCGACTTTAAAAGGTCTTCTTTTCCAATGAAAGATTGGAATGATTTGGAGAAGAAGACATTTTCTTTAAATGCTAGAGCTATAAATGCTCTATTTCGCGCCTTAGATAAAACATAGTTTAATCAGGTTTCTTTGTGCGAAACAGCTTTCGATATTTGGCACTTTCTTGAAACCACACACGAAGGCACAAGTAGTGTTAAGGTTTCAAAGGTCAATATTTTAATGCACGATTTTGAACTCTTTCGAATGAAACCAAGCGAAATCGTTGTTGACATGTACACTCGTTTTACGGATGTCGTCAATGATTTAAAAGCACTTGGTAGAAGTTTTTTGGATTTTGAACTTGCAAACAAGATTTTGCATTCTCTTTCTAAAAATTAGAATTCAAAAGTAACTGTGATACAAAAAGCTAAAAACCTAAACAACTTACCACTTGAAGAACTAATTGGTTCATTGATAACATATGAAATGGTGCACAATACACATAATAAACAAAATAACCTTCCAAAGAACAGGAAGGATTTGGGACATAGAACACATGAAGACCACTTGAGCATAAGCTCAAGTGATGGTGAATTTAAACTTGCAAAGAAATTTAAAAAGTTAATGAAACAAAAATTAAAGAATAAAAAGAATGTAACTACTTGCTTTAAACACAAGAAGAAAAACATAAATTGGGATGAATCAAGCTCCTCCGAAGATGAGGAGAAAATCAACAAAGGCGAGGTGGCAAACTACGTCTTAACCGCTTTCAATGATGAGGTAATCGAAATCCCCCTAATTTACTTCAAAATTATATAATGCTTTTCATAATGCACTTTTTTTTTATAATTTAGTTTTGAATCAATTTTCTTAAAAATTAAATGTTTAAAAATGAAAATACAAAAATATGATCATGCTTGTAATTTTGAAAATGACAATGAAAATTGCATGTTTTATGTTAATGCAATAAAATGTTAGATATAAATATAATGCTTGTACACCTAGTAAGATTAATCTTATGTGTGTGCTTGAGAAACAAGAATGTGTATTTTGATGATTTCCATATTAATGACGATGCATGGCTTTTGTATGGAAGGCTTGATGATTTTTTTATGAACCTTGTCTTTGGTTTTCAAACATGATGTATGGTTTTGACATAAGAATGCATAATGATGTAATAAAAATATTAAATATTTTGATACCATGATTGACAATTTTATGCATGAGATTTTAAAACTTATACATGATGATTTTTGTGATTTTTTTTTCGATCCTAAACATTGATGCATGTTTTTATTTACCATAAAAGAAAAGAACATGCATGTATAAAATAAATCACATGAATTAAAACAACTAAAGGGTGGAAAGGTTTCTTCTTAAAAAATTTATTTTTTCAACTTTATCGATTTTGTAAAAAGGGAAATTAATGAATCTATTTCTATCACTTTTGTGAATCTCTTGAAAGTGATCTTGATTTGATGATTTAAATAAGCTTTATCTTGATTTTTTGAAATTTATAAATTGAGATTTCTTATGCTTAAGTCAAGATTCTATATGCATGAATTAATGTCTTGTTCTCTTACAAGATTGAATGAATTCTATTTTTTTCATGATTTCCTAAGAATTCTTTACATTATTTATTTAAGAGGAGATTTGTTAAAATGATTCACGGTTTCTCTTGAATTTTTGGAATTATGACTTGAGTATTCATTTTATAAATCGAGATTGTTAATCATGATTCTCTAGTTTTATCAAAGAGAACATTTTTTAAAATGAATAATTAATTTGTTTTCTCTTGATTTTTTGATACCCACAATTTGAGAAAATGTACCTTGAGGCTTGGAATATTTTATGCATAAATTGATTTTCCTTATAATTCAATACTCCTTTGTAATTATGATATGTTTATCGCATGATATGATTAAATCACTGTTATAAAAGAAAAAGGAAATTGTTAGCTTGCTAATTGCAAAAATATATGCTAGTTTGAATGATAAAACATAAGATTGTCTATAGTGCAAATTTATTGTTCTCATGATGTGTAGATTGAAATAATGATTAGAATCTTGATGGTTTTTATGACAAAATTTATTTTTTGATCCTAAATGATTGATGATATATATATATATATATATATATATATATATATATATATATATATATATATATATATATATATATATATATGCTCAAAAGGACAAAGGCATGCTTGTATGAAACAACTAAATAGAGAAAAGTATTTTTCTTGAAAATTCTTTTTGTCTATCTTATTGACTTTGATGAATCCATTTGTATTATTTTTTATGAATCTCATGGATTAAGAAAATAATTTGAATTTAATGGGTTTTATTGAAATCATGATCTTGATTTCTCATAATTATAATTTAAATTTTCTATTGAATGAATCAAGATTGTTTTCTATTTAAAAGGAGATTTGTCGAAATGTTTCATGGTCTTTTAGTATTCATGATCTTAATAATTATGTTTTGAAACTTTATGTAAATCAAGATTGTTCATCATGATTCTCTCTTTGAATATTTAAAGAGGAGAATTTTCTAGATGAATTATGATTTTGATGATTGAATATTTGATATGCATGAATTGAGATCTTGCTCTCCTACTATTCTTTTTGCTATTCACCAAAAATAAGACTAATTCTAATAAATCATGATATGCTATATGAATTTTATTGTATTCATGAAGTAATATCTTATCACCAAATTTTGTTTGATATTCCTTCATGTGATAATATGAATGTATGAAACACTTATGATATGATTTTTATACAATTCCGTGTATTCATAAAATATTTATCTCATTACCCAATTAATTCTTCTTGATATTTTTTTTTGGTAAGTAAAAGTAAATTGATTATGTGTAAAGTTTCTACAACTAGCTTTATCTATACAAGTCATAGACAAAGCCAAGTAACTCATAGAGTGCGAATGCGATAGTTATGACTTCATATGCTGTAGACTATAACTACCTGTGGGTACATTATTTGGCATCATTCCCAAGATCTTTAGCTAATAGCAAAATTAAATTTGATAAAAATATCTTTTTCTCTTCGGGTGAAGTGCTCGGTTTTGAGATCATGCTCCATACAGGATCTTGAGTCTCTAATAATCTCTTTCAAGAGCTGAGCATTGTTTGTGTGTTGATATTCAAAGATTCTATTACATCTCTCCTTCCACATCCACCAAATAGCGCATCTGAAAGTAACCTTTGCCAGTTGTGTAAGAGGCCCTTTTCTTGAGAAACATTGCATAAGGTCGCCTAGTTCTTGGTGCAAGTTTGGTTGCGGCAGTCTATTGAGTTCAAATCGCTGGAGAATCTCCTTCCATATCCATTTTGTATAATCACAAGCAAAATAGAGGTGGTCAACAGTTTCTTCTTGTTGCAAACAAAGGGAGCATCGGTTAACATGATAGATACCTCTTCTTTTCATATTGTCTATTGTAGGTAGTTTATTGAGAAGGGCCTGCCATGTACATAAGGAGTGTCTTTGTGATCCCGGTCGATCCCATGTCCAACTGCTTGGGACCCACTTGTTATTTCTTTGCCTAATTTGATTCCATGCGGATGTGGCACTAAATTTGCCATTGTCATGAGGCCAAATAAGTGTATCTGAAGAGTTGTTCCTGATTGGAATAGCTATGATAGTCGGCCAAAGTGATAACATTTCGGGAGAAATAGGATTAGGGAGACACCAAGTACCGTTAGCAATGAACTCGGAAACCTTCCAATCTTTGGGAGCCCCAAGATCTTTTCGTATTCTGTCGCCATATAATTGAAATATACTCTTCCCATTCACCCAAGGATCGTACCACATATTAGTACTAGTTCCAGAAGAGATTGCATACGAAATATGTTTGATTAGCCAATTCCTTGCCTTTAAAATTCCTTTCCAAGCTGCAGAGTGGTATGTTCTTGTTGAAATTTCCCAGATTGATTCCTTTGAAAGATACCTAGCAGAAACCCATTGTGACCATAAGGAACATTTGTTTTGTAAAAGATCCCACAATTGTTGTACCAGGCATGCTTGATTCCAATCTCTAGTATTTCTCAAGTTTAGCCCCCCTTCATCTTTCGGTTTGCAAATGCTATCCCAATTTACCATATGCATTGCCTTATCATTTGTGCCATTCCAGAAGAAGTTCATTAATAACCGTTCAATATCTTGGAGAAGTCCAGTAGGCAAAAGAAATGCATTACACCAATATATAGAGTAGGAGTGTAATACAGAACGGATGAGTTCGAGTCGTCCTGCTTTTGATAGAAGCCTATTTTTCCAAGAAGAAATTCTATTCTTTATTTTTTGCAGGATAGGCTGACAGTGGGTTTTGTGAATGCCTGTGGATATGAGCGGGAGACCCAAATAAGGAACTAGTAGGCTTCCTTCACTAACCCCCAAAGTTTGTGCAATAAAGACCTTATCCTCAACGTAAGGGCTCATATATACTTTACTCTTCGCATGATTTAACTGAAGTCCAGAAACCATACCAAAGTCATTCATAATAGTAGCCAGGTTCTTTACTGAAGTTGGATCATTTAGGAGAAAGATAAGTAAATCATCTGCAAATGTTATATGTAATATATGAATAGAGCCAGCATTGGGTACCTTAATGCTGCCATTTAAGACTGCATGTTCCAACATACAGCTAAGTCCTTACATCGCAATAGTAAAGAGATACGGAGAGAGTGGATCACCTTGTCGGATGCCATTCGTGCTCCCAAAAAAACCAATAGGTGAGCCATTAAAGAGTATCGAAAACTTTGGAGTTTCCAGGCAAGATTGAATCCAATTAACCCATTGCTGTGGGAAGTTCATATCGAGGAGCATCTTATAGATAAATTTCCTATTAACTGAATCAAAGGCTTTCCGTAAATCAGCTTTAAAACATGTTTTTGTCCCTCTTGCTTTTGAATGCAAATCTTTGACCAAGTCATTAGCAAGCAAAATGTTATGATGTATACTTCTCCCTTTAATGAAAGCAGCTTGATTTGGGCTAATGATCTTGTGTATTACCTTTTGCATTCTATTTGCCAATACTTTCGAGATGATCTTGTAAATAAAGTTGCATAATGATATGGGTCGATAGTTCTCTAGTGAATCTGCCACTGCATTCTTCGAGATTAAAGAAATAAAAGTACAATTCATTTCTCTAAGAATTTGACCTGAAGAGAAAAAATGTTGGCAAGCCTTGACCACATCATTTCCAATAATAGACCAAGCAGTTTGGTAAAATTCAGCTGGAAATCCATCTGGACCTGGGCTTTTGTGCTTTGGTGACTTAAAGACAACACATACAATTTCGTCATCTGTAATTGGGGCATTGAGGATTGAAATAGCTTCCGAATCAAGTTTTCTAGTCGGCTCCACATGAATGTTATTAGTTTTCCCAGCTTGATTGAGTAAGGAATAAAAAAATTGCTCTGTGTGTGCTTTAACCTCATCTAAATTCTCAATAAGATTATCATCTTTGTCTCTGCATTTGCTGATACGGTTAACAGCCCTTCGAGTAGCAATTGAAGGATAGAAAAATTTAGTATTGGAATCTCCCAGTGTAAGCCAATGCTGTCGAGACTTCTGCTTTGCAAAACTTTCCTCCTGTTTTAAGGCTTGCATGAAGTTATTTCTAGCTTCTGTCTCTTTGTAGATAATATTCTCATCATTTGGCTGAAGTTGCAGCTCATGTTGCAATGACATTAGTTCCTTCCTGCAAAATTGAACTGTGATGATAATATTGCCAAAGGTATTTGTATTCCACTCCTTTAGTGCTGCTTTACAGGCTTTGAGCTTTTGACATAAGATGTAAGGGGGGGATCCATGCACGTTAACATTCTAAGCAGATCTGATAACATCAAGAAATTGAGGATGAGTACTCCACATGTTAAAGAATCTAAACGGTTTCTTGCCTCTTGGTGTCGCTTTGTCTGCGTGTATATACATTAAAGAATGGTCAGAAAACAAAGGAGCACCATACTCAAGAAGTGAATCTGGGTAAACTGTTAACCATTCATATCGAGGAGCATCTTATAGATAAATTTCCTATTAACTGAATCAAAGGCTTTCCGTAAATCAGCTTTAAAACATATTTTTGTCCCTCTTGCTTTTGAATGCAAATCTTTGACCAGGTCATTAGCAAGCAAAATGTTATGATGTATACTTCTCCTTTTAATGAAAGCAGCTTGATTTGGGCTAATGATCTTGTGTATTACCTTTTGCATTCTATTTGCCAATACTTTCGAGATGATCTTGTAAATAAAGTTGCATAATGATATGGGTCGATAGTTCTCTAGTGAATCTGCCCCTGCATTCTTCGAGATTAAAGAAATAAAAGTACAATTCATTTCTCTAAGAATTTGACCTGAAGAGAAAAAATGTTGGCAAGCCTTGATCACATCATTTCCAATAATAGACCAAGCAGTTTGGTAAAATTCAGCTGGAAATCCATCTGGACCTGGGCTTTTGTGCTTTGGTGACTTAAAGACAACACATACAATTTCGTCGTCTGTAATTGGGGCATTGAGGATTGAAATAGCTTCCGAATCAAGTTTTCTAGTCGGCTCCACATGAATGTTATTAGTTTTCCCAGCTTGATTGAGTAAGGAATAAAAAAATTGCTCTGTGTGTGCTTTAACCTCATCTAAATTCTCAATAAGATTATCATCTTTGTCTCTGCATTTGCTGATACGGTTAACAGCCCTTCGAGTAGCAATTGAAGGATAGAAAAATTTAGTATTGGAATCTCCCAGTGTAAGCCAATGCTGTCGAGACTTCTGCTTTGCAAAACTTTCCTCCTGTTTTAAGGCTTGCATGAAGTTATTTCTAGCTTCTGTCTCTTTGTAGATAATATTCTCATCATTTGGCTGAAGTTGCAGCTCATGTTGCAATGACATTAGTTCCTTCCTGCAAAATTGAACTGTGATGGTAATATTGCCAAAGGTATTTGTATTCCACTCCTTTAGTGCTGCTTTACAGGCTTTGAGCTTTTGACATAAGATGTAAGGGGGGGTTCCATGCACGTTAACATTCTAAGCAGATCTGATAACATCAAGAAATTGAGGATGAGTACTCCACATGTTAAAGAATCTAAACGGTTTCTTGCCTCTTGGTGTCGCTTTGTTTGCGTGTATATACATTAAAGAATGGTCAGAAAACAAAGGAGCACCATACTCAAGAAGTGAATCTGGGTAAACTATTAACCATTCATGATTAATCAAACACCTATCAAGTCGAGCCATTATTTTTCGGTTAGCTGCACCTTGATTACTCCAGGAGAGCCAATTACCCACAGATTTCATATCAAACAAAGCTGCAGTATCAATGTAATCATTAAAACTTTGAAGTTGGCTTTCTGAAAGTTGTCTACCCCCCTCTTTTTCATTTGTGTACCGAACAGTATTAAAGTCTCCAAGAACAATCCAAGGTACATTGAGACAGCCATTTACAATATTAGTCACGTCAAACCAAAGAGAATTTCTTTCTTGCATACTATTTGAAGCATATATACCAGTGAAATTGAATTGACAGCCATTCTTTTTGTCCTCTACCTTAAGATGAATGAATTGATCAGTAGCAGAAATAAACCAAGCATTAATAGAGTTAGGATGCCATAAGACCCATATTCTACCAAAAGTTTCATTTGAGTCATTGGTAAACAGTTCTGCGTCCGGCCATATTAAATTCTTTTGAGCTTGAACGCGCGATTGTTTAATTTTCGTTTCTACTAGAATAACAATATCACATGCGGCAGACTTGATTATTCTGTTGAGCTCCCGACATTTCTCCGGCTTATTAAGTCCGCGAACATTCCAACATGTTATCTTCATCAGTAATAAAGAAATGAAAAGGTGGTAAGGTATTCATCTTACGACTTTGGATGGGCTGTACCATCCTTTTTCTTATCCTTCGGTTTTGTATTTTCCTCCCGCACAATATCCTTACCTTTTATGGCTTTATTCCTATATTTATCCACTTCATCTACAGCTTGCAGATTTTTAAACTTTAAAATACCTTGAATCATGTGGTCTTGATTGGCAGGGTTTGTTGAAGCACGATAAGATTGTTGCAGCACAATATCCTGGATAATACTTGTTGGAGTAGCCTGGCTAGAGAGGTTTGTTGGGGCATGAGTTTGTTGAGGCAGAATATCCTTGTTGACGATGTTTGTTGTGGCCTGAGTTTGTTGAGGAAGAATATCCTTGCTGGCGAGATTTGTTTGGGCCTGAGTTTGTTGAGTTATTGTGGACGGATCCAATGATATTGGAAGAGATGAGGTTCCTGACTTATGTTTCTCCTGTCCACTAGTACCAAGGGAAACCTCTGTTGTGGAAGGCTCCGACATTATAGGAAGAGATATAGTTTTGGATTTGTCTTTCTGTCCGCGGTGCTGTCCTTGCGAGTCGGAATGCTCAATAGTCTTCGCCACCATCGGTGCTACTGCCATTAGAGAAGACTCGCTTTGTTGCTGAGGTGCTTGACGTGGTCGATAGACCTTTGTGATTTGTTTTGGAGTTTGCTGACAAGCTCCATTTGCATGACCAAAAGATAAGCAGTGCTGACATCGTTGTGGCTTCCAGGAATATGAGACATGTACCTTCCGAGTGTTCCCGTCAAGATCACGATAGAAAACCTCATTTGGAAGATCTTCGTCGGAAGAAACCAGTACACATGCTCGTGCAAATGCTAATCTCGTCTGAGCAGTTGTTGCTTTGTCGATGTAGAGTGGCAGTCCCAGAGTGCTACATAACTTTGCAATAAAACGTCGACTCTAAAGATGTAGAGGAAGACCTTGAAAGGATACCCATAATGGAATAGACTGTAGGCTATCTAACTCCAAACGAACATCAGGAGACCAGCGTCGTAGAATCATTGGATGGCCGCGAATAGTCCAGAATCCTTCGAGGACCCGTTGTAAATCTTCTTCAGAGTATAGCTTGCAAACAAAGAATCCGTTCTCCAGCATATGAAGATCAAATGACGATATTCCCCATCGAGTTTTGATAAATGATGATAGTGGGAAATAAGATGTTTTGAGACCTACCACATAGCCAACAATCGCCATAGACCATGTCTCAATAAGCTCTGCTGAATCAGCAGTCTCGTATACAGCAATCTTCTTATCAGCCTGAACTTCTGGAGTAAAGAATTCCAAGCTTAGATCCGGACTTCCAACCGGAGCCTTGAAGAGGCTAGTCCAAGGCATAGGGTCACTGGAAATGAGGGCAGGCTGCCGCGATCTAGAGCGCGACCTACTTCAATGCTGTTTCGTCGAAGGAGTTTCTCTCTGGAGAGGATATGGAGGAGGAGCCAATTGAGGGGTAACGGTAGGGAGTCTTACCATCGTATCAACCCTCCCGCCACCATCGCCAGCCCTAGGGGCCGTCGCTGCCATGTTTGATCCCTCTTCTGGTCGCGGCTATAGAATCGTCTCCATAGGGAAAAGCCACCGTCGCAGTATATCAGATCGCCGATACAGTACTGTCGCCCTAGAGAGATCTGGTCGCCGCTATAGTATCGTCACCCTTGGGGAGAAGCCGACGCTGCAGGAGATCCGATCACCACTACAGTAAGGGAGATCAAATCGTTGCTATAGTATAGTCGCCCGTGGGAGAAAGCCAACGCTGCAGGAGTCAGATCGCCCTAGGGAGATCTCGTCGCCGCTACAGTGTCGTCGTCGCTATAGTACCGTCGCTGCTACAGTGTCGTCGCCGCCGTTACAGTACCGTCGCCCTTGGGAAACAGCCGACATTGCAGGAAATCAGATCTCCGCTATAGTGTCGTCGCCCGTCGCCCGTGGGAGAAAGCCGATGCTGCAGGAGTCAGATCGCCCTAGGGAGATCTGGCCGCCGCTACAGTGTCGTCGCCGCTACAGTGGTCGCCCTAGATCTGGCCGCCGCTACAGTGTCGTCGCCGTTGCAGTGGTCACCCTAGATCTGGCCGCCGCTACAGTGTCGTCGCCGCTACAGTGGTCGCCCTAGATCTGGCCGCCGCTACAGTGTCGTCGCCGCTACAGTGGTCGCCGCCGCTACAGTGGTCGCCGCCGCTACCTCTTGTAGTATCAACCTTGCCTTTTGTGAAGTTATTTTTGATAAGAAAAGAACTATTCTTTTCTTATGCATGAAATACAAATGGGGAGAAATTTTGATCATGCATGGTAGGATGCAATTTGACTAATTAATACCATCATGATTTGAAATATTTATGATTTGAAATTATGCATGCAATTACTTTTTATTGTGATGATATTTGCATATAATGTGTATCATGAATACTCTAAATGATGAATGCTTAGTATCATGATTAAAATATTGATAAATGCTATGATTTGTTACCAAACTGATGTATCATGTATGATATGCCCATAGTGATTAATTTATTTGTATAATGCATGAAGTACGGATACAAATGTAAAGTTTTGAAATTGTGCATATTTTAATTTGAAAACATAATGATGCACAAATAAGATTGACACTTACCATTGTCATGATTTAGAAATTGATGTAAAGGGTCTTCCTTTCTTTTTTCCAATGACAAAGGGGGAGAAAGAGTTGCTAATGTGCTATCTTGAATTGATATAAAGCGTCATCTCAAAGAGAAATTAGCTAGCTTGCACAAGTCAAGAAAATGCAAAAACTTGCTTACCTTCTTGCACATCCAAAGAGAAGATGCAAATGTAACACTTGCCAAATTGTTTGCTTGCCTCGTGTAAAACATTGTCTCTTGCTAGTTTGGCATTTTGCTAAAGAAGCAAAAATGACACTTCTCAAAAGAGAAGAAAGAGCTTGCTATCTTGAACATCACAAGCTTGCCTATCTTAAGAAACAAAAATTACAAAAGTGCTATCTTGCCTATCTCAAGAAGCAAAACTTGCAACTTGCAGATTGCAATAGGAAGCAAGAATCATGAGCTTACACAAGAAAGCTATCTTGCATTTGCTTTCGAAATTTTTGCTTGCTTGTATGTACCAAAACTTATATATCGTAAAAATTGCTAGCTTGTAGCCTAATGAGAAGCAAATAGTTGCTAAACTTACACATCTTTAATTGCTAGATTGCTTGATGATAAAATTTGATACTATGTTTATTATGTAATGATTTGAACTTTTTATCTCTAAACACATAAGAGTTGGAACTTCTCCTTTTTGTTGATGACAAAGGGGGAGAAGTATAATGATATGACATGTTATGCATAAGTTTATAATGGCATGTTGCTTAGAGTTTTGAATCTAAGAGTTTCTATCAATAAGCCAAATTGATAGGGGGAGTTTGTTTAAACTCCGGGAGTTAAGGTTAACTTTGTCATCAAGTGGTTGCCATCATCAAAAAGGGGGAGATTGTTGAATCTCATATTTTGATGATGAAACCACTTGATATGTGTTTATGATTTAATCTACGTTTTGAGTGACGCAGGATACTTCGATCAAGATGAGACAATTAAAGCAGGAAAATCATGTTGTGTTGGAGGAACATGTCAGAATATTGGACGTCGAGCCGGTGGATCGGTCGACGTATCGATAGAAGGCTTCGGGCCTTAGATTCGGGCATCGGGCCAAGAAGAGCAGAGATTGTGCCAAGAATATCGGAGTTGCGGAGTCAATTAACCGATTGAGTAATAGGCCGCAAGAGAGGATGATGTGCCGAAGAATCGGACGAAGCGTCGAGGGACCAATGACATGTCGGACAACTTAATTAATTGCTTAGGATTCATTATCTCGATCGAAGTTATGTTTTAAGTATGCAAGATTAACTATGATAGTTTGAAGACATAAAGCAAGTCTACCGGAGTCAAGTTCGATGGGTGTTCGAGAGTCTGCCGAGAGTTCGAAGATTCGTCGGAAGTGCTACCGGAACCAACCAAGAAGAAATCGGAGACTTGCCGAAGTTTTCAGAAGTCCGCCGGAGAGATCATCGAAGGTTCACGGAGATCACTGAGAAGGTTCGGCTACTTGCCAAAGACTAGCTGAACTTGCCATAAGACTAGAAGCCTATTAGGAGTCCGCCGGAAGAAATCCGAGGGTGTATCGGAAGTCCACCGAAAGTTCGTCGGAAGGAAACTCGACGTTGCCGATTAAAAACTTGCTTAGGACTATGTCTTAATTTCATAGTTTGCATGTAATTAGGGTTAGGATTAAAGGTTAATCATATAACCTGGTTAGGGGCCAATTGGGCCCGAGTTTGGACTTGTTTGGGCCATGTTTGGAGCCCAACCAGTGAGCTGAAATAGTCTAGGCAATGGCATCGCTAGACTAGGCAGTGGCACCACCTAGAACCCGAAGGATCGAGCGGTGATATGGCCGGACTAGGCGGTGGCACCACCCAGCACCCGAAAGATTGGGCGGTGGCACTACCACCGATAGGCGGTGGCACCACCAGTAAACGATCAATATGACATTGACAAGCGGTGGCACTGCCAGCTCCAGGAATCTAAGAGGAATTCAAAATTTGGAGCCCAAATTTGAATCCTCTTGGGGTCTATAAATACCCCTCAATTCTCAACAGAGAATACAACATTTGAGAAGTTAGAGATTGAGATAAAGCCTTAGCAAAGTCTTTAGCAAGTCTTGTTTTCAATAGCATAAGTGTTCACCTCCCTCTTTCTCTTTGAAAATCTGTAAGAGTGTGAACCACTTGTAAAAGGTTGTAAGAGGGGTATTTTATCCTTCTCCTTCAAAATGATTTGCTAGTGGCAGTTAGGAGCCTCATCGAAGAAGGCTTAGCAAGTGGATGTAGGTCATTTGACCGAACCACTTTAAATTGGTGTGTTCCTTGAATGTGTGAGTGTCTACCTTTCTGAAACCATTATTTACATAGCAACAAGCTTTTGGTTTTCATTTCTTTACTTTACTCTAGCTACTTTTACCAAGTCATTCTTTGTCGAATCTGTTAGGATCGGAGCGGCACTAATAGAGGGGGGTGAATTAGTGCAGCGGATTAAAACTTGTAAATTTGAAAATGATTTCATAAATATGTAGAGATCTCTATTTGTCAATAACATGGAGAAAGTAGCTCGAGTAAAGTGAGAAGATGAAAACTGAAAGCTTGTTGCTATGTAAATAACGGTTTCAGAAAAGTAAATACTCACATATTCAAGGAACACACCAATTTAAAGTAGTTTGGTCAAAATGACCTACATCCACTTGCGAAGCCTTCTTCAATGAGGCTCCCAACTTCTACTAGCAAATCACTTTGAATGGGAAGGACAAATATGTTGGGAAAATCTTTGGGAGCGACATCATATGCGTAGCGGAAGAATAAGAAAACAAAATCCCCGATTCCTAAAGATATGTTCGTCATCATGCGAAGATTGGTGTACAAAATCCGCGAAACTAAAAAACTGCATATAGAATAGATTGTGTTACCTAGAGAAATCGTATATCTCTATTTCCTTATAGATCCTTAGGAGAGGGTGAAGGATGTCAAGCGTCCTCATCTCTAGTGGTGATCCACACAGCAAAGCTGTGACGACGCTCCTCAAAACTCTAGGCCTGCTTTGAGGAGGAGAGGGGAAGGAGAATAGGAGAGGTAAGTAAAAGCTCTAGCCTATGAGGCTCTGAATCCCTCCTATTTATAGAGGTCCTCTGTCAAACCCTAATGGATCCTCGCTTAGTGGGTATTGGATCTGCATCCAATAACCCAAGCCTTTTAGATTAGTGGATCTCTATCCAATAATCTCTAATGGGCTCTTATTGGATCTCGTCCATGGGATCCAATAATGCAGGGGCTTATAGGATATCCAATAAGACAGGACTATGTCAGATATCTCATATCCGAACCTCTACTCATCACCATGCCTACCATATGTGTGTGACCCTCTAGGCCCAATATCGAGCTGGCCGTGAGTCGTACCTGTCAGAACTCCTTCTAGCTTAGTGAATTATTATCTCTGTAATAATTCACTTAACTCATCAACTACGGACGTACTAGCCCACTATGTCGTAGTCCCTAAATGATACAAAGGAATCTAATCCATTGGACCTGTCTGTCCTCAGTTACCGTATACCTATAGTCCCTCATCCATCTAATATCCCAGAGACCGTATATCGAGCATGGTGCTGTCAGACCCATACGGTTTCTACTCGAGTCTCGCTCTAATCGGATTCTCCTAGAGAACTCTTTCTCTCTTAACCCGAATGACCCTAGCCAGGGATTTGTCTGAGCAAGAACACATGGAATATTCCTCTCATGACGCCGAGAGTGGATGATCCTCTATCGACACTTAATAGCCCTCATAAGATCGACTACCACTCCCAATGACCAGCTGTACTAGATCTAGGACAATCAAACCTATAAGTTTGGTATCAAAGAGTAGAGCACTCATACAGGACATCCTTGGTGTCTCAAGTCTAAGGACCAGATATACCACTAGGACTACGGAATCGCTGTTTGACAATAAGGCATCATCAACCATCCAGCATTTCGTAAGCGGATAAATCAGTGAACTCATTCCCCAATGAGCACTGTACTGTATCCCTAGTGTCCCTACACGAGCATCTATGAGACCCGCTGTATCTATCATATGGACGGGTATACAGCACATCAGTCTGTTCGGTTATCACGATGTCCCTCTCGAGTAACCTATGACCAGGATTATTTAGGATATGTGTTTAAAAGTGAATCGATCTCATTTTCGTGATCTCATCTCAATCTGATTCTCATTGCACAAATCCAAGGACATCACAATATATATATGCATATATGAAATAGTTATAAAGTGATATATGTCAAAATATAATAAGCAAAAAAGATTCTATATCAAGTCACACGTGCCATCACTCACGAGATTGGCTTGCTGGGGAACCTATGACTAGCAATCTCCCACTTGACCTAAAGCCAATCACCTATGTGTCTGATCCCCATCAGACCCTTGTGATGCTCAAAGACAATCTGAGACAACGACTTTGTTAGTAGATCTGCAATGTTATCTTCGGACGGAACTCTTTCCACTGCTACATCTCCTCGGGTTACAATCTCTCTGATAAGGTGGAACCTCCTCAAAACATGCTTAGATTTCTGATGAGACCTAGGTTCCTTTGCTTGAGCAATCACCCCGTTGTTTTCGCAATATAAGGAGATCGACTCCTCGCTACCCGGCACGACTCCCAAATCTGTGATGAACTTCTTCACCTAGACTCCCTCCTTTGCTACATCTGATGCAGCAATGTACTCCGCCTCTTTGATCGAGTCAGTAGTAGTATCTTGCTTGGAACTCTTCCAGCACACTGCTCCTCCATTCAATGTGTACACATACCCCGAATTCGACTTGTTATCATCGACATCAAACTGAAAACTTGAGTCTGTGTAGCCTTCAACCTTAAGGCTACTACCTCCATATACTAGTAAAAGATCCTTAGTCCTTCTCAAGTACTTAAGGATACACTTACTGCTTTCTAGTGCTCCAAGCCTAGATCATCTTGATACCTGCTTGTGACACTCAAAGCATGTGCTATATCAAGCCTAGTATATAGCATGACATACATGATAGACCCTATTGTTGAGGCATAAGGTATCATATCCATGTTCGCCCTTTCTTCTAGAGTCTTTGGGGACATATTCATAGAAAGCGATATCCCATGTCTCATCGGTATGAGACTTCTCTTAGAATTTTCCATGCCAAACCTTTTGACAATGGTTTCTTTGTACCTGGATTGGGACAAGCCAAGCATCCTCTTGGATCTATCTCTATATATTCGAATCCCCAAGATATAGGATGCTTCCCCTAAGTCCTTCATGGAGAAGTGTCTAGATAACCAAGTCTTTACTGTGGATAACATTCCTACGTCATTCCCAATGATCAGGATGTCATCCACATATAACACCAAAAAGGTGATAGCGCTCCCACTTACCTTCCTGTATACACAAGGCTCATCTTCGTTCTTAACGAAATCATAAGATCTGATTGCCTCATCAAATCTTATGTTCCAACTTCAAGAAGCTTGCTTTAGTCCATAAATTGATCTAAGCAACCTACACACCTTATCTGAGCAGTTCTTGGATACGAATCCCTTAGGTTGCATCATATACACCTCCTACTCAAGGTTTCCATTAAGGAATGTGATTTTCACATCCATCTGTCAGATCTCATAATCATAGTGTGCTGCAATAGCCAATAGAATTCTGATGGATTGCATTGCTACGGGTGAGAAGGTTTCGTCGTAGTCAATACCTTGCCTTTGACGATACCCCTTAGCCACTAGCTTTGCTTTATAGGTCTCTACCTTTCCATCTACTCCGATCTTTTTCTTAAAGATCCACTTGCAACCGATGGGTACAATACCTTCGGGCATATCAACTAGGTTCCAAATCTTGTTGGAGTACATAGAATCCATCTCAGAATTCATGGCTTCTTACCACTTCCCGGAGTCTATACTCATAATAGACTCTTTGTAGGTCTGAGGATCAATATCCTCAACATCTTCTCCTCTAATATGTCCCACATATCTCTCAAGAGGATGGGATACTCTATCAGACCTACGTAAAGTTGAAACTTGTGTATTAGGTACCTGAACAGACTCGGGTTGTAGAGTGGTGCTTGAGCTTGGTTCTCCAACCTCGCTCAACTCTATCATTCTCCCACTATCTCCACCAAGAATGTGTTCCTTCTCAAGGAACACTGCTCTCTTAGCTACAAAGACTTTTTGGTCCTCGAGATGATAGAAATAATACCCACAAGTTTCCTTGAGGTATCCCACAAATTTGTATCGCTTTGTCCTTGATTCTAACTTATCGGGATTGTGTCTTTTAATGTGGGCAGGGTAGCTCCAAATCTTAACAACCTTAAGATCAAGCTTCTTCCCTTTCCATATCTCATATAGTGTAGACACCACCAACTTAGTTGGAACTATATTCAGAAGGTAAGCTGCGGTTTCTAGGGCATATCCCTAGAATAAGATGGGTCGATCCGCGAAACTCATCATGGACCGTACCATATATAATAGCGTACGATTCCTCCTTCCAGAGACACCATTGAGCTGAGGTGTATAAGGAGGTGTCCATTAGGATAATATCCTATGGTCCTTGAGGAACTGAGTAAACTCTATACTTAAGTACTCACCTCCTCGATCTGATCGAAGAGTTTTGATAATCTTTCCAATATGGTTCTCCACCTCATTCTTATACTCTCTGAATTTCTCAAAGGCCTCAGACTTGTACTTCATTAAGTACACATATCCATACCTTGAGAAATCATCAGTAAAGGTAATGAAGTAGGAGTAACCACAAATGGTATGAGTTGACATGGGTCCACATACATCACTATGTATGAATTCTAATAGCTCAATGGCTCTCTCTACAGTTCCACTAAATGGAGAGTTGGTCAGTTTTCCATGAAGGCAAGGCTCGCAAGTTGCATATGACACATAGTTGAATGGATCTAGATATCCATCATTTAGCAACTTTTGAATCATTCTTTCATGGATGTGACCTAGCCTACAATGCCACAGGTATGCACTGTTCATCTCATCTCGTTTCCTCTTGGACACATTTACATTCATGATATGTACCTGAAGCTTTATCAAGCTTTTGTTTCGCCCTTTCTGCAAGGTACTCTTTGCAGTTCCTCTTCCAGTGCCCATCTTTACCACAGTGGAAGCACTGGCCTTTGTACTTTGCTGGGTCTTTCTTAGCAATATTTGCTTTACCTGGTTTACCCTTGCCCTTTCCCTTCTTAAGGGACCTTTCTGCTTTCCTTTTCTTTCTGGTCTCACCAGTGTAGAGAACTGGCTTCTCTTTCTTAATAGTACTCTCTACCTCCCTCAACATATTGAGGAGCTCTGAGAGAGTCACCTCAAGCTTGTTCGTATTAAAATTCATTATGAACTGTGAAAAGGAATCTGGTAGGGACTGAAGCACAATGTCCACACACAAGTTATCCTCTAGGACCATTCCTAGACCTGTGAGTTTCTCTATCCACTCAATCATCTTTAGGACATAGTTCTAAACCAGTGTCCCCTCAGTCATCCTAGCGCGGAAGAGGCTCTTGTATATCTCATATCGCTGAGTCCTTCCCTGTTCCTCAAACAATTTGTGGACATGTAGGAGAATGGATTTGGCATCTATCTTTTCATGTTGTCTCTGTAACTTAGGAGTCACAGAGCCCAACATATAGCACTGAGCAAGAGTGGAGTCATCAATGTACTTCACATAGCGAGTCATCTCATCCTCGCTTGCCCCTTCTTCAGGCATAGGCATAACTGTATCAAGGACGTACATGATTTTCTCCGTCGTGAGAATAATTCTCAAGTTACGGAGCTAATTCGTATAATTTAGACCTGTGAGGCGGTTGACATCAAGTATGCCACATAAGGGATTTAAAAGCGATATTTTCTGAAAATAAAGATACAGTAGAAATGAATAACATGCAGATTTTGCAAATAATAAACTATCAAGATATGGACTTCTATCTTAATATGCACCCACTATTTTACTAACGAGTCACGCGACACCCTCAGCACGTGAAACGAAAGTCTCCGGTAGACTTCTAGTGGGGATCAGGATCCAATCAGCATCTCAGTGTAACCTCGAGAGACTCGACCAATCACACTAAGCCTAAAAGGTAGGCAACTCTTGTCGATCACTACTCCTTGTGATTCCTGCCCTGTTCGACCTCGGAATCATCATGGTCTCGAGGGACTCAACCGACCATGATGCTTAGTTAAGTCAACACCTTCGTTACAAGATGAGTCTGATTTGATGATATACCCTCGAGGGACTCGACCAAGCATACCATGTCCTCAGGTCACCGATGACATCTTTATGTCGTTAGAAAGATAGCGAATCGCGATATAGGTGAGTCTCGAGGGACTCGACCAACTCAACCTACATCGGGAATCAGTTCCTACTTATAACGATGGAAGGTCACTTGGGTCAATCCAATTGCCTCACGTTTACCGAATTAATATTATCGAGAGAGATGTTTCTATGATTTGGTCTCCTAATATTACATGTCACACATATACATATTTAATATATATCTACATCGCATGCAAATATAAATACATATCTAGTATGTGTATAAGCAATCACACCAGATGAACATGGACCACAACCTAATGTGATTAGGCTCGAGCCAGTAGGCCTAATCACTCACATCAAGATCTATGTCTGCAACGGTGCATCTCCATGCCCTGTGATCGTTCATCTCGTCCTCGTCGGTTCCGTTGATATCTCGATGCATCTTCCATGCATCGCGATCGTCTGTCTCGTGGGTCCCGCTATCGCATCCACGCTCCCGCTACGCCTCGTGTGATTACAACTTAATCATAGGCACGCAGGTCCCACAATAAACGAGAAATATAATAGAGGCTCGTAGACCCCAATAATAATAATCATAAGTACACACATCACACGGTCCATGATCATCCGTCCACATATCATATATCACATGTATAAATAATCATCATCATGTAGGACTACTAGATAATAATAAAAATAATAATCAACTAAACTTTTTAATTCATTTGTATTTTATGAAATCAGGGTCATATAGGGAATTTCTTAATTCCTAGGAGTATTTTCGTAATTTAGACAAAAGATAGAAATTGAAATTTCTCAAATTTTGAGGGGCAAAACTATCTTTTGTTAGGATCGGAGCGGCACTAAGAGGGGGGGTGAATTAGTGCAGCGGATTAAAACTTCGATTTTAGAAAATCTTTCGTACGATAAAAATGGAACTTGAAAAGCTTTAACTTGAACTTGTGTTCGTAAACGTGTGCAGCAAAGGTAATGAGGAAATAAAGCTCTTAAGAAGGTTTGCAGTAATGTAAATAGCGATAAGAAAATGCAAACCAGAGATCATGCCGATTTTACAGTGGTTCGGTCAAATGACCTACATCCACTTGCGAGGCCCCTCTTCGATGAGGCTCCCACCTTCCACTAGCAAATCTCTTGAAATGGAAGGGCAAATACCCCTCTTACAACCTTTTACAAGCAGTTAAACCTCTTACAAATTTTCAGTAAGAAAGAAGGAGGTGAACTCTCTAGCAAATTGAAAAACAAGACTTGCTAATACTTTCTAAGACTTTTCTCTCAAATAATTGCTTCTCAAAAGGTTGTGTTCTCAGCTGAGACTTGAGGGGTATTTATAGGCCTCAAGAGGATTCAAATTTGATCTCCAAAATTTGAATTCCCTTGAGTTCCCGAGGCTGGCGGTGCCACCGCCTATCGACCGTTGCACTAGCGGTGCCACCGCCCGACTTCTCGGGAACTCAAGGGAATTCAAATTTTGGAGATCAAATTTGAATCCTCTTGGGGTCTATAAATACCCCCCAATTCTCAGCAGAGAACACAACCTTTTGAGAAGCTAGAAGTTGAGAAAAGCTTTAGGAAAAGTCTTATTTTCAATAGCTTGAGTGTTCACCTCCTTTCTTTTCATTGAAATCTTTGTAAAAGGGTGAACCACTTGTAAGAGGTTGTAAGAGGGGTGTAAGAAGGAGATTGATCTTCGCCTAGTAAAGGAAGATCATTAGTGGATGCCGGTGGCCTCGACGGAAGAGGAATCGGAGGAGTGGATGTAGGTCATGATTGACCGAACCACTATAAACTATCGTCTTCTCTGGTTTGCATTTATCTTATTGTCATTTATATTACTGCAAACCATCTTCACTTTGATGCTCTACTTCTTTGTCTCCTTCTTACATATGCCTTCAAGTTAAAACGCAATCGAAACGGTTTCAAACGAAACATTGCTTTTATCGTACGAAGTTTCCGTAAGTGTTTAAATCGTCAAAAGTTTATCATACTTTACCGTTGCACTAATTCACCCCCACCCCCTCTTAGTGCCGCTCCGGTCCTAACAATTGGTATTAGAGCCACATTTTTCTACCTTGGTTTAACACCCAAATAGAAATGGCTCTTTACGGCTTTCAAGAGGGTCACTCTCTCATTTGTCCTCCCTTTTTCAATGGGACGGACTACACTTATTGGAAAACTCGAATGAGAGTTTTCTTACTTTCTTTGGATTTGAATTTATGGCACATAGTCGAAAATGGATTTGAAATTTCTTCTCTTCCAATGAACCATTGGAATGATTTGGAGAAGAAGATGTTTTCTTTAAACGCAAAGGCTATGAATGCCTTATTTTGTGCTTTGGACAAAAATGAGTTCAATCGGATTTCAACGTGCGAAACGGCTTTTGATATTTGGCGAACACTTGAAATCACACACGAGGGAACTAGTAGAGTCAAAGACTCGAAAGTTAACATTTTAATACATTATTTCGAGCTTTTTCGAATGAAGCCGAGCGAAACCATTGTTGACATGTACACCCGTTTTACGGATGTCGTCAATGGTTTACAAGCTCTTGGCAAATGTTTCTCAAATTTTGAACTTGTTAGTAAAGTTTTACGATCACTTTCTAAAGCTTGGGAATCAAAAGTAACGGCAATACAAGAAACAAAAGATTTAAATATTTTTCCACTTGAAGAACTTATCGGCTCATTGATGACATATGAAATGGTGCGCAATGCACATGATGAACACAATGAACACTTGGACCACCTTCCAAAGAACAGGAAGGATTTGGAACTCCGAACAAATAAATACCACTTGAGCGATGACTCAAGTGATGAGGACAATGATGAACTTGAACTTCGAACACTAAATCTTAATAAGTTTATTAAACAAAAATCTAAAATAAACAATAAACTTGAACGGAGGAAGAGGCCAAAGAAAAGAAGGCAACCAAGGATGAATCAAGAACTTCTAAAGGTGAAACGGCGAATTGGGCTTTGACGAGCTTCGACTACAAGGTAAGTAACTCAACTCTCTTGAATTATTTTGAAATTACATAATACTTTTCATGAGTTATTTTTTAGTTTAGGATTAATTTTCTTAAAAATTACATGAAAACAAAAAATTAGAAATCATGCTTATCATTCTAGTAATTTTGAAAATAATTATGAAAATTGTATGATTTTGATTAAAAATGCCTTATGAAATATGATATCATGCCTAATGAATTTATTTTTTGAAACTATGCATGATGATGATGAGTTTTGGGTAATTTATAGTTTATTAATTATTGATGACTTCCATAATGATCTTTTATGATTCATGGATTATCGATTTTTATCATGATGAAAGTTGCTTTTAAAAATGATGCATGGATTTTGTATGCAAACTAAGTATGAAAAGATAGATTCACCTAAAAAGAAAAATGCATGACTATAACAAATAACAAAATGATTTTGTTTGAAAATACCTTATGCCCAATGAAACCATCATTGATGAATATGCTTTATGTTTAATAGTTTCTTTGGCTTATATGCCTTATCATGATAAATATTTTGAAAAGTTTGTATCATACTTGATGACTATTATACATGATGATTTATTGGTCTTGAAGTTATTCAATTTTGATTAAATGAAATCATGTTTGACTTGAAATAATGAGTTGAAATCAATTTTTTTTTGGAATTATGTGTTGCACTTTTTTATCTTGATGATCTTTGATTTTTTTTGTTTTAAAACGATGATGCATGGATTTGAAAGAAAAGGACATGCATGCATGGAATCAATCAATAAGTTGAAACAAAAGGAGGTAAGATTTTTTATTGAAAATTTTCTTTTTCTCTGTCTTATTGATTTATACCTAAGAGATCAATAAAATTATTTATGCCATTTTGAATCTCTTGAAAGAAATGTTGAGATTTTGATGATTTAGACGATTTGAATTTGAATGAGTTTTATCTAAAATCATGATCTTGATTCCGTGATATTTACAAATTAAGATTTATTATGAATCAAGATTTTTCATTAATCGATCTCCTAAGATTTTCTTTTGATTATTTATGAGTAGGTTTTTCAAAAAGAAATCATGTTTTTTGGTATTCACATGTTCTAATCCTTCATGATAAAATTTTTATGTAATTCCTTATACTCATGAAATGTTTATCACCCAATTATTTTCTTTTTGATATTCCTTATGTGGTGATATAAAATTATGCATGAAATACTTTTGAGATTATTTTGATGCATACAAATGAAAAGTTATGATCATGCATGGTAGGATACAATTTGACAAATTAATACCATTATGATTTGAAATATTTATAATTTGGAATGATGCATGCAATACTTATGCTTTTTATTATGATAATATATGTGATGTATTGCATATGATGTGAATCATAAGATTTTATATGCATGAATTGAGATTTTGTTCTCCTATGATTCTTTTCGCTATTAACTAACAAGAAACTTGTTCTTGTAAACCATGATACGCTACTTGATATCTTGATAATTTATAACTTGAGTTTTCCTTTTGAATCAAGATTGTTTCATATCATGTTTTCTATTTACAATTGAAGAAATTTGTCAAAAATGATATATGTCTTTTGACAATCAATTTTATCTTTGTTATTTACCCTTGTCATGATTTGAAGATTATAGTAAAGGGAAATGAATTACATGATTGTATTGTTCTTCCCTTCTTTTTGACAATGACAAAGGGGGAGATAGCTAGCTTGTACAAGTCAAGGAGATGCAAAACTTGATTGCTAGCTTGTCTATCTTAAGTAGCAAAGATTGCTAACTTGCTTATTTCAAGAAGCAAAAGTTGTCTTCTTGAATATTACTATCTTGCCTATCTCAAGAAGCAAAAATGCTAACGTGAACATCTAGCAAATTTGTATATTTCAAGAAGCAAGGGTTGCTTTCTTGTACATCTCAAAACTACTAGCTTGCATGCTCTAAAAATATTGTAAAATTTGCTAGCTTGTATGTTGTAGAAATTACTATCATACTACCTTGCATATCTATGATGATAGCAAAATTGCATAATGATAAAACTAGGAGATTATGTTAATTATGCAATGTTGGTATCCAATGTTGAACTTGGATATTTCAAAAACTTGCAACTTGCACATTGCAATAGGAAGCAAGAGTCATGGGCCTACATAAGAAAGCTATCTTGCATTTGCTTTCGAAATTTTTACTAGCTTGTATGTTGCAAAACTTGCTCACTTTTTCAAAAACTTTGCTAGCTTGCACTTTGTAAAGGAAGCAAAAATAGCACTTCTCTAAAGAGAAGAAAGAACTTACTATTTTGAACATCACAAAAATTTGCTACCTTGCATGATGTAAAATTTGCTAAGATCACTATCTCAAAAGAGTTGCTATCTCAAAAAAGCAAATGTGCTATCTTGTCTATCTCAAAATACAAAGCATGCTAACTTGTTACGGAAGCAAAATTGCTAGCTCAAACATTGCAAAGGAAGCAAAAATTTGCTAGCTTGAAACTTGCTAGCATGTAGTCTAAAGAGAAGCAATTAGTTGTTATATCAAGAAATGCAAACATGCTAAACTTACACATCTTTAATTTCTAGATTGCATGATGATAAAATTTGATACTATGTTTTTCATGCAATGTATGAAACTTTTTTTCTCTAAACACATAAGAGTAGGAACTTCTCCTTTTTGTTGATGACAAAGGGGGAGAAGTATATTGATGACTTCATGCCTTAAATTGAATATTTTATATATTTACATGATGGTTTAAATGTTTATCAGAACTAGTGATGAATGTTACTTGGATTTGGGATAATCCAAGTGTTCTATCAATGGCATATTGATAGAACACTTAGATCTGCATCCAATAACCCAACTCTTTTAGATTAGTGGATCTCTATCCAATAATCTCTCATGGGCTCTTATTGGATCTCGTCCATGGGATCCAATAATTCAAGGGCTTATTGGATATCCAATAAGACAATGGCTCTATCGGATATCTCATATCCAAACCTCTACTCATCGCAATGCCTATCATATGTGTGTGACCCTCTAGGCCCAATATCGAGCAAGCTGTGAGTCATACCTATTAGAACTCCTTCTAACTCAGTGAATTATTATCTCTATAATAATTCAGTTGACTCATCGACTACGGACGTACTAGGCCACTACATCGTAGTCCCCAAACGATACAGGGGAATCCAATCCATTGGACCTGTCTATCCTATTAAGATCAAGAGCACTAAGAGGGGGGGGGGTGAATTAGTGCAGCGAAAAACTTTCGACGATTAAAACTACATTCGTACGATAAAACCAATTTCTGTCTTAATGCCGATTCGGAAAATACTTAACTATGAAAAACGTTCGTAAATGAGTAGAAGGCAGTAAGCTACTAAGGAGGTTTACAGTAAAGATAAGATGCTCAAAGTAAATGCAAACTGAGATTTAGAGTAGTTCGGTCAATCTTGACCTACATCCACTTTTGGCTTCCTCCTCCAATGAGGTCACCGACGTCCACTAGAGGCCTTCCTTCAATAGGCAAAGGCTAATCACCCTTTTACAGTTTCACTCCTTTTGACGGGCTTAGGAGATAACCCTTACAAACTTTTCTCTCCTCTCTTGAAAGATCAAAACTTGGAAGAAAAAAGGGAGGAGAACTTCTAGCCTTTATAACACTTTTGAGCTCTAAAATCACAAAGCAAGATCAAGCTTTCCGTGCTTTTTTTGTTCTCCTTTCATTGTTGAAAGAGTGGGGTATTTATAGGCCCCAAACTAGTTTGAATTTCGAGCTCAAAACTGTCTTCTCCCGAAATTCTAAGGTCTGGCGGTTGCACCGCCTAGCAGAGCTCGGAGACTGAGCCTCTGGGCGGTGCCACCTCTTGTTAGGGGCGGTTGCACCACATGGCAGAGCTCGGAGACTAAGCCTCTGGGCGGTTCCACCTCCTGTCAGGGGCGGTTGCACCGCTTGGCAAAGCTTGGAGACCGAGCTCAGGCGGTTCCACCGCTTGTCAAGGGCGGTTGCACCGCCCAGTCTTGCTTAGAGATTGAGCCCAAGTGGTGCCACCGCTTGATTGGGGCGGTTGCACTACCTAGTCTCGCTCGGAAATTAAGCCCAAGCGGTGCCACTGCTTGACCTGGGCAGTTGCACCGCCCAGCTTTCCTAGGAGACTATCTCCTGGGCGGTGCTACCGCCAACCCTGACGGTGCCACCGCCTAGCAAGAATTCTGGTCCGAATAGGTTGATCCATTCGGCCCAATTTGGGTCTATCAAGGGCCCAATTACCCCTAGATTAAGTTAATGGGATCACCTCTCATTCTTAACTTAATCTACATGCTAACTACGATATTTCTTAAGACATTTACAGCAACTTGCTCTGGTGCATCAATCGCTTCTTCCGGCGAGCTTCCGGCGAACTTCCGGCGAACATCCGACGAAACTTCGGCGATGCTCCGGTGGACTTCCGGCAAACTCCTGGACTTGCGACGATCCACTTGGTGAGTTTCGATGAGCTTCTTTGGCAAGCTCTTGGACTTTTCAGATTTGTTCCCGTAGAACCTCCGACGACCGTCAGGACTCCGTCGAACTCTCGAACCCCCAACGTGATCATAGTCTTGACTCCGGTGCAACTCATATTGCATGTCTTACTTCCATTGTAGTTAATCCTACACATGTAAAACAAAACTTCGATCGAGACAATTAATCCTAAGCAATTAATCAAGTTGTCCGACATGTCATTGGTCCCTCGACGCTTCGTCTGATTATTCGGTGCATCGTCCTCTCCTACGGCCTATTGCCCAATCGGCCAGTTGACTCTGCAACTCCGATATCCTTGGCACAATACCCGCTCTTCTTGGCTCGATGCCTGAGTCCACGGCCCGAAGCCTTCTGTCGATACGTCGATCGATCCACTAGCCCGACGTCCAATCTTCTGACATGTTCCTCTGGCACAACATGATTTTTCCTGCTTTAATTGTCTCATCCTGATTGAAATATCCTGTGTCACTCAAAATATAGATTAAAACATAAACACAATTATCAATTTGTTTCATCATCAAAATACGAGATTCAACAATCTCCCCCTTTTTGATGATGACAACCACTTGATGACGGAGTTAACCTTAACTCCCAGAGTTTAAACAAACTCCCTCTATCAATATGCCATATTGATAGAACCTTGAATTCAAACTAAATTCAAGTCATTGCAATATTCATTGTGAATACTTGCAACACGTCATCATGAACTTATGCATAAACTTATGCATAACATCATACTTCTCCCCCATTGTCATCAACAAAAAGGAGAAGTCCAACTATTCTTGTGTTTGGAGTATTAATTCAACTTATTGTATGAAAAATAGAGTATCAAATTTTATCATCATGCAATCAAGCAATTAAAGATGTGCAAGTTTAGCATGTTTGCTTTTCATGAAATAGCAACTGTTTGCTTCTCTTTAGACTACAAACTAGCAATTTTTACGATATGTAAGTTTTACTTGTGTAAGCTCATGATTCTTGCTTCCTTTACAATGTTTGAGCTTGCAATTTTGCTTTCGTTGCAAAGTGCAAATTTAGCGTGTTTAGCATCTTGAGATTGGCAAGATAGAACATTTTTGCTTTTTCTTGAGATTTCAAGCTAGCAATTCTCGGTGATGTTCAAGATAGCAATTTCTTCTCTTTTGAGAAGTGCAATTTTTGCTTTCTTCTTGAATTGTGCAAGCTAGCTATCTCCCCCTTTGTCATTGTCAAAAAGAAGGGAAGGTCCTTTATGTCAATTCCTAAATCATGACAAAGGTGAGTAATTATTCTTATTTCAAAATTTTATAATTGAGATAAACCTTGAAATCAAATTAAGGTAATTTTAATCATGATTCACATCATATGCAATACATCACATACATTATAATAAAAAGCATGAGTATTGCATGCATTATTTTAGCAACAAATCATAGCATTTCATCACATGCCAAGATATCAGCAAGTAAAATTACGATGCAAGTTCTTGATATCTTAATGTGATGCAAACATGGCATATGGCAATCATAGCATTTCTATCATCAATTTACCATATATTTCGTTGCAAGCTTCTTTTGATATCTTAACATAATTCAAATTCAAATATGACACTCATAGTATCAATTCATATATTTCTCCCCCCCCCCCCCCCCTTTGTCATCAACAAAAAGGAGAACGATATAAGCAAATTTTAAACGTAAGTGCGGTAATGATTCATGTCATAACTAGGTTTATGTCACTTTTCAACAATGAGTGATAGGATATCAATTATACAAACATCTTAAGGAAAACATGACATGGAGATAGCTTTCATTACTTCTTCCTTTTTATTTGTTATTATCTTTTTGCATGAAGGAGGAAAGTCACTTGTGAGCTTACTCGAATGAAGTTAAAATTAATAAGATATTAAAATACACTTCATTTTTACAAGGATCAAAATATGTGTGTGAATCAAATCCTTGCACGTAAAACTATTTCTCTAAAGATATAAGAAGGAATCATCAAATCCATTTCTCGAAAGATATTTTTCACATGATAAGTCTATGAGAGATGCATTTGCTAGTTGATTCCATATGTCAAAAATCAATGATTTGAATCAAACTCGATATGACATATGTTTATTAAGTCCGGAAGAGAATAATGTATTGAGAAAATCCGATTGTTAGGATCAAGAAGATCCGAAAATAAACTTTAACACTTTCATGCATACAGACAAGGTTTTGCTATAGATTTTCAAATTCAATCATGAAGATAAAACATGCTTATTATCATGGAAATTTTTGTATCCAAAACACATAATTTCCAACATGTTATTAAGGCATGTAATTATGTAAAATTCTCATTATAGCAATTATATCCTACCATGCATGATCAAAATTTCTCCCCATTTTATCATTGTAAATAAGAAAGAAGAAGGGAAGAACAAAATAGTGTAAAATATTTTAATCATTTCAAGGCATATAAGCCATAAATACAATCACATCATGTCATGAAAGATAAAATCACTTGAATACCAAAAGACATGATTCATTTTGACATATCTCCACTTTAAATAAAAAATGAAAAGAATTCTTAGGAGATCATGACATAGATAGAATTCATTCAATCTTGTAAGAGAACAAGATATTAATTCATTCATATAAAATCTTGACTTAAGCATAAGATATCTCAATTTATAAATTTCAAAAAATCAAGATAAAGCTCATTTAAATCATCAAATCAAGATCATTTTCAAGAGATTCACAAAAGTAATACAAATAGATTCATTAATTTTCCTTTTTGAAAAATCAATAAAGTTGAAAAAATAAATTTTTCAAGAAGAAACCTTTCCACTTTTTAGTTGTTTTAATTCATGAGATTTATTTCATACATGCATATTCTTTTCTTTTATGCCAAATAAAACATGCATCAACGTTTAGAATCGAAAAATGAATTTCGTCATAAAAACCATCAAGACCAAATCATCATGTATAACTTTTAAAATCTAATTCATAAAATCGTCAATTATGGTGTCAAAAACATTTAATATTTTCATTACATCATTATGCATTACTTCAAATCAAACATGATTTCATTTAATCAAAATCGAGAAATTAGTTAATCAAACATGATACCATTCAACAATGTTAATCAAACATGATACATATTATTACTTCTTAACCACATATAGCATGGTTTCATAAGGCATTTTTAATCATTTTGTTTATCATAAACATATAATTTTCATGATTATTTTCAAAATTACTAGAATGAGAAGCATGATTCTTAATTTTTGTATTTTCATTATAAAACATGTAATTTTCAAGAAAATTAATTTTAAACAAAAAAAGGAAAATGCATCATGAAAAATATCAAGTAATTTCAAAATAAATTAAGGGGGTTTCGATTACCTCATCGTTGAATGTCGTTAAGGCATAGTTTGCCACATCGCCTTTCTTGATTTTCTCCTTGTCTTCGGAGGAGCTCGACTCATCCCACTTTGTGTTCTTGTTCTTGTGTTCAAAGCAAGTAGTTCCGTTCTTTTTGTTCTTAAATTTTTGTTTCTTTAATTTTTTAAATTTCATTTGTAGTTCTTGTTCTCCATCACTTGAGCTTATGCTCGAGTGGTCTTCAAATGTTCTATGTCCCAAATCCTTCCTATTCTTTGGAATGTTGTTTTGTTCATCATGTGCATTGTGCACCATTTCATATGTCATCAACGAACCAATTAGTTCATCAAGTGGAAAAATATTTAAATCTTTTGTTTCTTGTATTGTCGTTACTTTTGATTCCCAAGCTTTAGAAAGTGATCGTAAAACTTGACTAACAAGTTCAAAATTCGAGAAACATTTACCAAGAGCTTTTAAACCATTAACAACATCCGTGAAACGGATGTACATGTCAACAATGGTTTTGCTCGGCTTTATTCGAAAAAGCTCGAAATCATGCATCAAAAAATTTACTTTAGAATCTTTTACACTACTTGTGCCTTCGTGTGTGATTTTAAGAGTGCGCCAAATATCAAAAGCCGTTTCGCACGTAGAAATTCGATTAAACTCATTTTTGTCCAAAGCGCAAAATAAGGCATTCATAGCCTTTGCGTTTAAAGAAAAATACTTCTTCTCCAAATCCGACCATTCGTTCATCGGTTTAGAGGGAAGTTGAAAACTGTTTTCAACAATATTCCATAAATCCAAATTCATAAAAATCAAGAAAACTCTCATTCGAGTTTTTCAATAAGTGTAGTCCAATCCATTAAACAACGGTGGACGAACAACCGATAAGCCCTCTTGAAAGCCATGAAGAGCCATTTCTCTTGGGTGTAAATCCGAAATGAGAAATACTGGGCTCTGATACCAATTATTAGGATCAAGAGCACTAAGAGGGGGGGGTTAATTAGTACAGCGGAAAACTTTTGATGATTAAAACTGCATTCGTACGATAAAACTGATTTTCGTCTTAACGCCGATTCAAAAAATACTTAATTATGAAACACGTTTGTAAATGAGCAGAAGGCAGTAAGCTACTGAGGAAGTTTGCAGTAAAGATAAGATGCTCAAAGTAAATGCAAACCGAGATTTAGAGTGGTTCGGTAAATCTTGACCTACATCCACTTTTGGCTTCCTCATTCGATGAGGTCACCGACGTCCACTAGAGGCCTTCCTTCAATAGGCGAAGGCCTACCACCCTTTTATAGTTTCACTCCTTTTGACGGGCTTAGGAGACAATCCTTACAAATTTTTCTCTCCTCTCTTGAAAGATCAAAACTTGGAAGAAAAGAGGGAGGAGAACTTCTAGCATATCCTTAGTTACCATGAACCTATAGTCCCTCATCCATCTAATATCCCAGAGACCGTATATCGAGCATGGTGCAGTCAGACCCATACGGTTTCTACTCGAGTCTCGCTCTAATCGGATTCTCCCGGAGAACTCTTTCTCTCTCAACCTGAATGACCCTGGCCAAGGATTTGTCTGAGCAAGAACACATGGGATATTCCTCTTATGACGCCGAGAGTGGATGATCCTCTATCGACACTCAATAGCCCTCGTAAGGTCAACTACCACTCCCAATGCCCAACTGTACCAGATCTGGGACAGCCAAAGCTATAAGTCTGGTATCAAAGAGTGGTATAGGACATCCTTGGTGTCTCAATTCTAAGGGCCAGATATACCACTAGGACTACGGAATCGTTGCTTCACAATAAGGCATCATCAACTATCCAGCATTCCGTAAGTGGATCAATCAGTGAACTCATTCTCCAATAAGCACATGTACTGTATCCCTAGTGTCCCTACACGAGCAATTATGAGACTTGCTGCATCTATCATATGGACAGGTATACAGCACATTAGACTGTCCGGTTATCACGATATCCCTCTCGAGTAACCTATGACCGTGATTATTTAGGATATGTGTTTAAAGGTGAATCGATCTCATTTTCGTGATCTCATCATGATCTGATTCCCATTACACAAATCCAAGGATATCACAATATATATATGCATATATGCAATAGTTATAAAGTGATATATGCTAAAATATAATAAGCAAAAAAGATTCTATATCAAGTCACACGTGCCATCACTCACTTGATTGGCTTGCTGGGCACCTATGACTGGCAAAATACCCCTCTTACAACCTTTTACAAGTGGTTCACACTCTTATAAATTTTCAAAGAGAAAGAGGGAGGTGAACACTCAAGCTATTGAAAACAAAACTTGCTAAAGACTTTGCTAAGGCTTTTATCTAAATCTCTTACATCTCGAAGGTTATATTCTCTGCTGAAAATTGAGGGGTATTTATAGACCCTAAGAGGATTCAAATTTGGGCTCCAAATTTTGAATTCTCTTGGGTTCCCGATGCTGGCGGTGCCACCGCTTGTCAATGTCTAACACTGACAATGTACTGACGATGCCACCGCCGGACCTCTCGGGTGCTAAGCGGTACCACCGCCCGGTCCGATAGTACCACCACCCGATCCTCGGGTTCTAGGTGGTGCCACCACCTGGTCCGACGGTTCCACCGCCCGATCCTATGGGTCACTAGATGAGCTTCAAATCTGGCCCAAACTAGGTAATATCGGGCCCAGTTGACCCCTAACCAGGATATAAAATTATCCCTTAATCTTAACCCTAATTATATGCAAACTACGCAACTGAAAACATAGTCGTGAGCAAGTTTTCAATCGGCAAATGTGGAGTCGCCTTCCGGCGAGCTTTCCGACGATCTTCCGGCGGACTTCCGATACACCCTCGGATTTCTTCCGGCGGACTCCCAGCAAGCTCCCGATCTTGTGGCGAGTTCAGCGAGTAGCTGAGCCTTCTCGGTGATCTCTGCGAACCTCCGACGATCTATTTGGCTAACTTCCAAAAACTTTGACAAGTCCCCGATTTCTTCTTGGTTGGTTCCGACAGCATCTCCGACGAATCTTCGGACTTTTCGCGGACTCTTGAACACCCATCGAACTTGACTCCGGTAGACTTGCTTTATGTCTTCAAGCTATCATAGTTAATCCTACATAAGTAAAACAAAACTTTGATCTAGACAATTACTCCTAAGCAATCAAGTTGTCTAGCATGTCATTAGTCCCTCGACGCTTCGTCCGATTCTTCGGTGCATCGTCATCTCTTATAGCCTATTGCCCAATCGGCTAGTTGACTCCGTAACTCCGATATCCTTGGCTCAATACTCGCTCTTCTTGGCCCGATGCCCGAATCCACGGCCCGAAGCCTTCTGTCGATACGTCGACTGATCCACCGGCCCGACGTCCAATCTTCTGACATGTTCCTCCGGCGTAACATGATTTTCTTACTTTAATTGTCTTATTCTGATCAAAGTATCCTGCATAAATCAAAATGTAGATTAAATCATAAACACATATCAAGTGGTTTCATCATCAAAATATGATATTCAACATAATCGAAATCACTACGCATTTACGAAATCATTTTCAAACTTACAAGTTTTAATCCATTGCACTAATTCACCCCCCCCCCCCCCTCCTCTTCCTCCTCTTAGTGCCGCTCCGATCCTAACATATAGAACTTGTAAATACATATGATTCATGATTCATCATTTGTACGCAAACATTATAAAAACTTGTATGGAAAAATGCATATGGCTTATTGCGTACACTATAAGATCATGATTCAGGTGAGTGATCAAGAAAGTCCGAAAGCAAAAATTTAACACATTCATGATCTTGTTAGATAGAATTCAATCCGAAAAAAAATTAGGAGGGATTGTATCATAGAAGTTTAGAAATCCGGAAGAAGTTAGAAAGGGAACTTGTGCATAAGAATTTTCAAGTTTGAAAGATCAAGATCAAGTGTTTATCAAACAAGATTTCAAATAATTATTGCATCATGATCTTATAAGTATTATTTTGTAACTAACAGTTTTAATTCTTATGATCCCCCTTTTATTATTTTGGCTAGAGAGCTTTATGAGTTATTTTGGATCTTTGGTCATAAGCCTTGAGCATCCAAAATCAACGTATCATCTCTTGCTCCTAGCTTATGATGGTACACGTTTCTACAAAAGAGGATGATTTTTAGGTACCCATTTGACCTTGGGTACCTCAAAAATCAATCTTCTTAACTTATCATTTTGCATAGAATTCTTTACGGTTCCTTTAGGAACCCAAATCAACTTGTGTGGACTACGCTTCTTAGATGGACAATGATAAGCTATATGTCCAAGTTTGCAACAAAAATACATTTGATGTGATGTGATACATGCAAGGTAGTGCCTTTAATAAAGGTGGTTGGATTTTGATGAGAGCTACTCACAAATCCGATTCCGTCTTTCCTCTAAATGTGACCCTTATTGGCAAGGATCATGTTCAAGGACTTGCTACCAACCTCAAATTTCTTAAAGGTATCTTTGAGTAGTAAGTTTTCCTTTTGAAGTATTTCTAAATCATCATATTTCATACATAAAGCTAGACTATCATTGTGCTCAACTTTTAATCTATCAAGATTACTAATAAGAGAAGCATGTTCCTTTTTAAAAGTTATATTTTTTACTCAAGATTCTACATTCATCAAACAATTCATGAAAAGTACTTGAAAGCTCATCGAAAGTTAAACTTGTGTCTAATGAACTTGTTACCTCATCTTCAATAGCCATTAGTGCATAGTGAGCAACTTACTCGGTGTTGGTTGGCTCCTCTTCTTTAGATTCACTTGAGTCATCCCATGTAGCTTTGAGAGCTTTCTTCTTTGGTATCCTCTTCTTGGCTTGGGGACATTCGCTCTTGTAGTGTCCCGGCTTCTTGTATTCGTAGCATATCACTTGATCTTTCTTGAGTTTAAATTTATTTTTAATATCATTTTTAAATTTATTTCTTTTTATGAATCTTTTGAACTTTCTTATTAAGAGTGCCAAATCATCATCAAAGTCTGCATCACTTGAGTTTTCTTTCAAGTGGTCTTATTGTGTTCTCAGTGTCATATCCTTTCTGTTCTTTGAAAGGGTGTCCTCAAGCTCTTCATGAGCTTTACATGTCATTTCATAGGTCGTTAGTGACCCAATCAGTTCTTCAAGAGGAAAATTATTTAAATCTTTGACCTCTTGAATAGCCGTGACTTTAGGGTCCCAATTTTTTAGTAGGGATCTTAAAATCTTATTAAAAAGTTCAAAATCCAAGAAACCTTTACCAAGTCCTTTTAGGCCATTGATGACATCCGTAAATCGGGTATACATATCTTCATTGGTCTCACTCGGTTTCATTCAAAACAACTCATAAGAATGCACCAAAAGATTAATTTTTGACTCATTCACTCTACTAGTGCCTTCATGAGTCACTTCGAGTGTGTGCCAAATGTCAAAAGCCGTTTCACAAAATGATACTCGATTAAACTCATTTTTATCTAATGCACAAAATAAGGCATTCATAGCCTTTGCATTTAAAGTAAAAGTCTTCTTCTCCAACTCATTCCAATCGTTCATTAGAAGAGAAGACTTTTGAAAACTATTTTCGACAATATTCCAAAGCTCAAAATCCATTGAAATTAGGAAGATCCTTATTCTAGTCTTCCAATATGTGTAATCCGTCCCATTGAACATGGGCGGACATGTAATTGAATGGCCCTCTAAGTTGCCAGCAAATGTCATCTCTCTTGAGTTTAAAACCAAATGAGAGTGAATCTTGCTATGATACCAATTGTTAGGATCAAGAGCGGCACTAAGAGGGGGGGTGAATTAGTGAAGTGGAAAACTTTTACGATTTCAAAAAACTTATTTTGATTAAAACCGATTCCATTGAGAATGGTTTCAATTCAATCTGTTTTAGAAAGAATTTGAACTTGAAATTTTTCATAAAAGTGCAAGAGAAGACTAAGGTAATTTATAGTAATGTAAATTACACAAATGAATAGTGTCAATTTCGTCAAGTCTTCATACGATTAAAGCCGATCTAGGAAGGTGTTTACTTGAAAGCGTAAGTATAGTGAAAGCAAGATGAGGAGAAGAAGCACTTTGCTATGAAATGATTTACGGTTAAAGAAGATTTCTCAAAACGAAATGCAAACCAGTTTTAGAGTGGTTTAGTCAACGTGACCTACATCCACTTTCAGATTCTTCCTCCGACGAGGTCTCCGGCGTCCACTAAAAGTCTTCCTTCAATAGGTGAAGACCGAACACCTCTTTATAGTACTTTCTCCTTTTCTTGGGTTTAGGTGATGAACCCTTACAAGTCTCACTCCTCTTTCTTGGATGGTTACAAGGCTTAAGAGATAAAAGAGGAGAACTCTAACTTTTACAATAATTTAAGGCTCAAGAACTCAAGATTATGCCAATAGGTTTCGTGCCCTTTCATGCAAGAAAGGGTGGGATTTTTATACGCCCCAATGGCTTAGAAAATGGAGCCAAAAAGTGTATAATCCCATATTTCTAGGGTCCTAGCGGTACCACCACCATTACTGGGCGGTACTACCGCTTGACACTTGACACTGGGCGGTACCACCGCTTAGTCTGGGTGGTACCACCACTCAATCTGGGCGGTACCACCGCTTGACAGAGCTCTGGCAGTACCACTGCTTGACAGGGGCGGTACCACCACTGACAGCAATAACTACCGACGGTGCCACCGCTTGACAGGGGTGGTACCACCGCCCAGAATTCCTATGAAACTAAGTCTCCCTAGCGGTGCCACCACCGGTTGAGAATTCAGGGTCCTGGTTGAGCCTTGAATCTGACCCAAACCAACATAACATAGGGCCCACTTGGCCCCTAATTAAGTTAGTACGATTACCTCCCAATCCTAACTTAATTTACGCTCTAACTATGATAATTAAGACATTATTACTGCACTTCATGTTCCGGTGCGTCAATTGCTCTTCCGGCGAGCATCCGACGTACTTCCGGCGAACATCCGACGAACTCTCGGCAATGCTCCGGCAGACTCCTGACAAGCTCCTGGACTTCTTAGTTGGTTCCCGCAGAACTTCTGACGAACATTCGGACTTCCGTTGAACTCTCGAACTCCCACATGATCTCGATCTTGACTCTAGCACAACACCTTCTTTATGTCTTACTGCCATCATAGTTAATCCTACATATTTTTCTCAATATATAGATTAGATCAAATAAATCATAATTGACTTCATCATCAAAATCCGAGATTCAACATAGTGGACACCAGAGACCTCGTCGGAGGGGGAATCCAAAAGTGGATGTAGGTCACGTTGACTGAACCACTCTAAATCCTGGTTTACTTTTCATCTGAGCAATTTATATTACTGCAGATCTCCTTAATTCTCTCTTACACTTTTACGAAAGCTTTCAAGTTAATAATTTCTCCAAAAACAGATTGAATTGAAACCAATTTTGTCCGAATTAGTTTTAATCGAAACACAAGTTTTTTGAAATCGTGAAAGTTTTTCGCTGCACTAGTTCCTCTCCCCCCCCCCCTTTTTATTGCCGCTCTTGATCCTAACACTTGAAATATGAAAGTTAGCAATCTTTGCTTCTCCTTTAAGATGTGCAAGTTAGTAATTCTTGCTTCTCTTTTAAGAAGTGCAAGCTATCAATTTTGCTTTCTAGCAAGTTTTGCTCCTGCTATGTCATCGTCAAATAGAAGGGAAGAATACAATGTTATAATTCTTTTCCCTTTCTATCAATTTCCAAATCATGACAAAGGTAAAAAACAAAAATGAATGTCAAAAGATCATATATCATTTTTGACAAGTTTTTTCTTTTTTATAAATAGAAAGCATGATAGGAAATAATCTTGATTCAAAAAAAAGCTCAAGTTATAATTCCAAGAATTCACAAGAAAAATCATGATTCATTTGACAAAAAGATTGTTGATTCATACATTTAAATAAATATTTTTAAACCAACATCACTTCATGATACAAACATTTGTTTTCAAAATCTTCATCATTACTCCCATGCATGATTGTTAGCACCAAATATTCATCATTTATTTTCTCCTCTTTAGTAAATGACAAGAAGAAACAAGGAGAAGAAAATATCTCAATTCATAGAAAGATCTCAAGTTATAGATCTCAAAAAATCAAGATAAAGTTCATTCAATTTCAAATCGTCAAATCAAAATCATTTTCAAAACATTCATAAAAAGGACATAGATAGATTCATTAATCTCTCCATTTTAGAAAAATGGTAAGAAGAAACATAGGAGTTCAAAAACAAGATCTTGATTCATAGAGAAATCTCATGTATCAAATATCGAGAAATTAAGATGATGATTCATATAAAAATAATATCACAAGTTATAATCAAGAGAAAAATCATCATTTATCTTCAAATCATTCAACTTGTTAAATCAATAAAGTCACTTTTAAGATATTCATAAAAATGATACAAATAGATTCATCAAAATCAATAAGATAGATAAAAAGAAATTTTAAAAAATGTTTTCCTCATTTTAGTTATTTCATAAAAATGATTTGGTATTATGCATGCAATACTTTAACTTATGATAATGATGCATTCAATGATGAAATATTCATGATTAAATTTACTTTGACTTGAATTCAATTTGAATTCAAGATTCATCTCAATTATACCATATTGATAGGGGAAGTTAAGGTTAACTCTGTTATCAAATAGTTATCATCATCAAAAAGGGAGAGATTGTTGAATCTCGGATTTTGATGATAAAACCAATTGATAGTGTTTATGATCTGATTTGCATTTTTAGTGACATAGGAAGCTTCAATCAGGGAGCAAAAATTAAAGCAGGAAGAATCATGTTGGGTCAGAGTGGAACATGTCAGAAGAGTGGACGTCGAGCTGGAGGATCAATCGACGTATCGGCAGAAGGCTTGGGGCCATAGGTTCGGGCATCGAGCCAAGAAGAGTGAGAATTGTACTAAGAAAATCAAAGTTACAAAGGTCAACTGGTTGATTGGGCAATAGGCCGCAAGAGAAGACGATTCGCCGAAGAATCGGACAAGGCATCAATGAACCAATGACATACTGGACATCATTTGATTTAGCTTTATAATAATTATCTAGATCGAAGTAGGTTTTACGTGTAATTGGGTTGGAATTGGGCCAACTCAATTAGGGACTAATTGGGCCCAAGTTTGGGCTGTGTTGGGCCAAGTGAAAGGCCCAAGCAATTACCCAACAGGTGGAACCGTAAATGACACAGTCTTTGAGACTGTGTCAAGCGATGGTACCGCTAGTTTAGGTAGTGGTACTGCCCAAACATAGTCTCCGCAACTATGTCAGGCGATGGTACCACTAGACTAGGCAGTGGTACCACATAGTAGCAGGATGTCAATCAGTGGTATTGCCTAGTGTCAGTGCTGCAGGCGATGGTACCGCCAAGACCTGGGAATGAGATCTTTTATAGCTCTAATTTTGAAATCATTTAGGGTCTATAAATATCTCAACTATTCCTGCATGGAAAGTAAGAATTGAGCATGAAATTGAGTTAAAAAAAGGAAAAAAAACTTGAAAAAATTTATGAAACTCTCTTAGGATTTAGGATCACTTCTTCCTAGTATTTAGAAGTTCTCCTAAGAAAGATAGGCTTGTAAGGGTTATCTCCTAAACCCGTGAAAAGGAGAAAGAGTGTAAAAGGGTAGTTGATCTTCGCCCATTGAACGAAGATCATTGGTGGATATCGGTGGCATCGACGGAAAAAGAATTGGGAGTGGATGTATGTCACGATGACCGAACTACTATAAAACTCAGTTTGCATTTACTTTAAGTTCTTTACTTTCATTGCAAACTGCTTTACTTACTTATTCACTATGCTTTCGTATGCTTTCATGTTAACATCTTTTCGATATGAATTTTTATCGAACGAAAGTTTCAAAATCAATATTTTTAACGAAAGTACTAATTCACCTGCCCCTCTTAGTCCCGACTCGATTCTAACAATTTATACAAGTCATACTTCTTGAATGGACATTTATATGAAAAGTGTCCACACCTACCACAAAAATTATATTTATTTTCATGGGAAACATATAATGTGGGTTCTTTAATAAATAAAGTCAGTTTTTGTTTAATGTTTTTTGGCTACTCACAAAACTGATTCCTACCTTTTTATGTACTTAACCCTTATTGGCAAGAATTATGTTTAATGATTTGCTACCAATTTTAAATTTTTCTAATGTTTATTTTGGTAACACATTTTCATTCTTAACTAAGTCTAACTCTACACATTTAGTTCAATGAGTTAACATGCAATTACCATGCTCATTTTTTAATTTTTTAAATTTACTAGCAAGAGAAGCATGCTCCTTTTTTAATAATTTATATTTTTTACTAATTAATTTAAAATTATCAAATAAATAATTAAAGGCATTGAATAATTCATCATTAGATAAAGAAGATTCGTTTGAGTTGTTTACCTCATTATCAAGAGCCATCAAAGCAAAGTTCACCACTTTATCTTCATCAATTTGCTCCTCATCTTTGAATATACTCGAATCATTTCAGGTAGCCTTAAGTGCTTTTTTTTTCTTTGGCAGCTTCTTCTTTTTAAGTTTATTTTTATTTTTTTATTTTTATTTTAGGATTTTTTGGAATATTATTCTTATATTAATCAAGTTTATCATGTGCCTTGTACGTTATTTCATAGGTCATTAAAGACTTGATAAGTTCTTTAAGAAGAAAATTGTTCAAATCCTTTGTCTCTTGTATTGCCATCACTTTTAGATCCCAACTTTTTGAAAGGGATCTTAGTATTTTATTAATAAGTTTAAAATTAGAAAAATATTTACCAAGTGCTTTCAAACCATTGACGATATCCGTAAAACAGGTGTACATGTCTCCAATGGTTTTACTTAATTTCATTCGAAACAATTCAAAACTATGCATGAAAAGATTAATTTTTGAATCTTTAACTCTACTAGTGCCTTCGTGTATGATTTCAAGAGTGTGTCAAATGTTATGCGTAGTTTCATAAATAGAAACCCAATTAAATTCATTTTTATCTAGAAACAAAGCGTTCCTCGCTTTAGCATTCAAAGAAAATAATTTTTTTGCATGATTTTGAGCTTTTTCGAATGCAACCAAGTGAGACTATAGGCGACATGTACACCCGTTTCAAGGATGTCGTCAATAATCTAAGTGTTCTTGGTAAATCTTTTTCGAATTTTGATCTCGTGAGCAAGATCTTAAGATCCCTTCCAAAAAGGTGGGATCCTAAAATAACCGCAATACAAGAAATAAAAGATTTAAATATTTTTCCACTTGAAGAACTAATTGGTTCATTGATGACATATGAAATGGTTCACAATACACATGATGAACATGATGAACAAAATCACCTTCTAAAGAATAGGAAGGATTTGGAACTCCGGACAAAAGAATACCACTTGAGCGATGACTCAAGTGATGAGGACAATGTTGAACTTGAACTTCGAACACTAAACCTTAATAAGTTTATTAAACAAAAATCTAAAATAAACAATGAACTTGAACGGAGGAAGAGGCCAAAGAAGAGGAAGGCAACCAATGATGAATCAAAAACTTCTAAAGGCGAAACGGCGAATTGGGCTTTGACGGGCTTCGACTACAAGGTGAGTAACTCAACTCTCTTGAATTATTTTGAAATTACTTAAAGCCCTTCATGAGTGCTTCATTTAGATAGTAGGAATAGGAAATAAAAAAATCATTTTTCAAAAATCATATCATGTTTTTCTTTGTACCATCTTTGAAAAATTAAAAAAATTGATCATGAAAAGTATATTGCAAAGGTTTCATGCATGTTATGTTTTGAAATGTTGAATGATGTAATATTAGGGATGATAATATGATATATGATAATGCTTAGGATTAATCTATACATATGTATACATCATGCATGAGTTTTTGAAGTAAATGTTGATTTGAACCTCTCATTTTAGATTAATATGCATTTGGTCTAATCGTTTTTATGATGAATTAAGATGGCATTCTCATGACATATTAAGATGACATAGTGCATGTACATCTATGTATGAATTTCTTGATAGTCTTTTGATGATAGACGTGATATCATGATGTGTTTGGTCTTAACGGCTTCATGACGAAACTTATGTTTCAATTTTAAATGAGGATACTTGTTTTCACAAAAAGACTTGAATACCCTCACATGAAATCAATTGTATGAAATGGAAATAATTTTCTATCCTATTGAGATTAATGAATTTATTTTACCAATCTTGTGAATCTCATGAAAATAAACATGATGAATATTTTATAAATGAGTTGGCTTATAAGATTTTGCCTTTACGTCTTGAACTTTCATGCTTATATTGATTTGGCATATAAAGACTAAGGCATGCTTAGATGAAAAAGAATCACTTAAAAAATAATTTTCCCATCTGATCGAGATTAACGATTTCATGATATTTTGTGAATCTCGAAATTGATTTTGATGACTTGATTATGAGTTTCAAGTTACCGATTTGATTTGAATAAGTTTTATTTAAATCATAATCTTGATCTTGCAAAATTGGAATCACAAATAATATCTTTTGGTATTCATGAATTGATACTCACAATATGAAAGTATTGGTATTCATGACTTGAATTTGATTGAAACATTGCATGCTTAAATTAATCATTCTCCTATGTTTCAAAAATTCTTTAAAAGCCTTATGAGATGACTGAAAATTAATTTGCTTTATGATGAATCACGAATCATGACTTGATCTATGATATTGATATATTGGTTGTATAATTCTTTTGCTCTATTAAAAGGTTTTATTGAATGAATCATGTCCTTCCTGAATTTTCTTGATATCATGACATGATTTTATAAGTTGGCTTGTATAATGATTAAAATCTTTTGGCCATTGATTTCTCCCTTCTTTTCAGTAATGACAAAGGGAGAGAAATATATGAATTGATACTACGAGTGCCATATTTGAATGATAAATATATGAATTAATGCTATAAGTGCCATATTTGAATTTGAATTATGTTAAGATATCAAAAGAAGCTTGCATCGAAATATATGGTAAATTGATAATCGAAATGCTATGATTGCCATATACCATATTAAGATATCAAGAACTTGCATTATAATTTTACTTGCTGTATCTTGTCATGTGATGAAATGCTACGATTTGTTGCTAAAATGACATGCAATACTTATGCTTTTTATGTTATGTATTACATATGATGTGAATCATGATTAATATTGCCTTAATTTGAATTCAAGGTTTATCTCAATTATGGAATTTTTAAATAAGAATGATTACTCACCTTTGTCATGATTTAGAAATTGACATAAAGGGTCTTCCCTTCCTTTTGACAATGACTAAGGGGGAGATAGCTAGCTTGCACAATTCAAGAAGAAAGCAAAAATTACACTTCTAAAAAAAAAAGAAATTGCTATCTTGAACATCACCAGAATTGCTAGCTTGAAACATCAAGAAAATGCAAAAATGTGCTATCGTGCCTATCTCAAGAAAAGCAAATATGCCTCTTGCATATATTTGAATTTGCTAGCTTATAAAACTTGCATATTTCAAGAAGCAAGAGTTGCTTTCTTGAACATCTCTAAATTTCAAGCTTGCAAGTTCTAAAATGTTGTAAAATTGCTAGATTGCATGATGATAAAAATTTAATATTATGTTTTTCATGCAATGAGTTGAACCCATATAACAAATACTTGATTGTGGTACTTCTCCTTTTTGTTGATGACAAAGGGGGAGAAGTATGTTGATGACATGACATGTGATGCATAAGTTTATGCATATGTTCATGATGATGTGTTGCAAGTATTCATGATGAATATTGTAATGACTTGAATTCAGTTTGAATTCAAGGTTCTATCAATATGGCATATTGATAGGGGGAGTTTGTTTAAACTCCGGGAGTTAAGGTTAACTCCATCATCAAGTGGTTGTCATCATCAAAAAGGGGGAGTTGTTGAATCTCGTATTTTGATGATTAAACCACTTGATATGTGTTTATAATTTAAATTGCATTTTGAGTGATGCAGGTCTACTCAATTAGGATTAGACAGTTAACGCAGGAGGAATTGACGTTGCGCCGGAGGAGATCACATCAAGATATTGGACGGCAGAAGGCTTCAAATGTCGGGCATCGGGCCAATGAGAGCGAAATTACGCCAAGGATATCGGGGTTGCAGAGGTCAACCGCCGATTGGGCAACAAGCCACAAGAGAGGACGATGCACCGAAGAATCGGACGAAGCGCCAACCAATGACGTGCCGGGCAACAGAATGTCAATTCACGTTGTAATAATTGTCTAGATCGGAGTAGAGTTTTAGCTTGTATGTGCAGGATTAACTACGATAACGATGAAGACATAAAGCAAAACAAAGTGTCAGAGTCAAGAACGAAGGATTCATTACGTGTTCGAGAGTTCGACGGAAGTCCGAAGGTTCGTCGAGAATGCTGCCGGAACTAGCCGAGAATGAGTAGGGAGCTTGCCGAAGGGTTTTTCGGAAACTCGCCGGAAGGTTCGTTGGAAGTTCGCGGAGCTCGCCGAGAAAGATCGAAGCTTGCCGAAGAAGCTCGTTGGAACTCGTCATGATCAAATCGTGAAGTCTAGGAGCTTACCGGGAGTCCGCAGAATGGTTTCCGAGAGTTTATTGGAAAACCGTCGAAAGTTCGCCGGAAGCTCGCCGGAAGAAGTCTTGACTTACGGACTTTGTAATAGCTTAGAAAATGTCTTTAAATTCGTAGTTAGCACGTTACTTAGGGTTAGGATTAGGTGTTAATCCTATAAACCAAGTAGGGGCCAATTGGGCTCTAGTTCGGACTGGTTTGGACCAATTTTGGAGCCCAACCAGTGAGCTGAAATAGTGTAGGCGGTGGCACCGCCTAGCACCCGAGAACTAGGCGGTGGCACCGCCTGGGTTGGGCGGTGGCACCGCCCAGCACCCGAGAGCTGGGCGGTGGCACCGCCAGCATCGGGAACCAAAGAGAATTCAAATTTTGGAGCCCAAATTTGAATACTCTTGCGGCCTATAAATACCCCTCAAATCTCAACTGAGATCACAACCTTTTGAAAAGCAATAGTTTGAGTTAAGAGCCTTAGAATAGTTTTTGCAAGCCTTGTTTTTCATATTGCTTAAGTGTTCACCTCCTCCCATCTTGTTGAAAAGAATTGTAAGAGTGTGAACCACTTGTAAAGGTTGTAAGAGGGGTATTAGTCCTTCCCCTACAAGAAATTTGCTAGTGGAAGTTGGAAGCCTCTTCGAAGAAGGCTTCGCAAGTGGATGTAGGTCATTTTGACCGAACCACTTTAAAAACTACTGCGTTATCTGGTTTGCATCCTACTTTTGCCATTTACATACTGCAAACTTTTCTACTTAGTTACTACGCTTCCATACGTTTCTAAGTTAACAAGCTTCTAAAATCGCTTTCGATTGATATTGCTTTTCATCGTACGAAAGATTTATCAAAAACGAAGTTTTAATCCGCTGCACTAATTCACCCCCCCCCCCCTCTTAGTGCCGCTCCGATCCTAACAATTGGTATCAGAGCCCGGTATTTGTCATTTCGGATTTACACCCGAGAGAAATGGCTCTTCATGGCTTTCAAGAGGGTTTATCGGTTTTTCGTCCACCGTTGTTTAACGGATTGGACTACACTTATTGGAAAACTCGAATAAGAGTTTTCTTGATTTCTATGAATTTAGATTTATGGAATATCGTTGAAAACAGTTTTCAACTTCCCTCTAAACCGATAAACGATTGGTCGGATTTGGAGAAGAAGTATTTTTCTTTAAACGCAAAGGCTATGAATGCCATATTTTGTGCTTTGGACAAAACTGAGTTCAATCGGATTTCAACGTGCGAAACGGCTTTTTATATTTGGCGAACACTTGAAATCACGCACGAGGGAACTAGTAGAGTCAAAGACTCGAAAGTTAACATTTTATTGCATGATTTTGAGCTTTTTCGAATGCAACCAAGCGAGACTATAGGTGACATGTACACCCGTTTCACAGATGTCGTCAATAATCTAAGTGTTCTTGGTAAATCTTTTTCGAATTTTGATCTCGTGAGCAAGATCTTAAGATCCCTTCCAAAAAGGTGGGATCCTAAAATAACCGCAATATAAGAAACAAAAGATTTAAATATTTTTCCACTTGAAGAACTAATTGGTTCATTGATAACATATGAAATGGTTCACAATACACATAATGAACATGATGAATAAAATCACCTTCCAAAGAACAGGAAGGATTTGAGACTCCGGACAAATGAATACCACTTGAGCGATGACTCGAGTGATGAGAACAATATTGAACTTGAACTTCGAATACTAAATCTTAATAAGTTTATTAAATAAAAATCTAAAATAAACAATGAACTTGAATCGAGGAAGAGGCCAAAGAAGAGGAAGGCAACCAAGGATGAATCAAAAACTACCAATGGCGAAACGACGAATTGGGCTTTGACGGGCTTCGACTACAAGGTGAGTAACTCAACTCTCTTGAATTATTTTAAAATTACTTAAAGCTCTTCATGAGTGCTTAATTTAGATAGTAGGAATAGGAAATAAAAAAAAATTGTTTTTCAAAAATCATATCATGTTTTTCTTTGTAGCATCTTTGAAAAATTAAAAAATTTGATCATGAAAAGTATATTGCAAAGGTTTCATGAATGTTATGTTTTGAAATGTTGAATGACGCAATATTAGGGATGATAATATGATATATGATAATGCTTAGGATTAATCTATACATATGTATACATCATGCATGAGTTTTTGAAGTAAATGTTGATTTGAACCTCTCATTTTAGATTAATATGCTTTTGGTCTAATCGTTTTTATGATGAATTAAGATGATATTCTCATGACATATTAAGATGACATAGTGCATGTACATCTATGTATGAATTTCTTGATAGTCTTTTGATGATAGACGTGATATCATGATGTGTTTGGTCTTAACGGCTTCATGACGAAACTTATGTTTCAATTTTAAATGAGGATACTTGTTTTCACAAAAAGACTTGAATACCCTCACATGAAATCAATTGTATGAAATGAAAATAATTTTCTATCCTATTGAGATTAATGAATTTATTTTACCAATCTTGTGAATCTCATGAAAATAAACATGATGAATATTTTATAAATGAGTTGTCTTATAAGATTTTGCCTTTACGTCTTGAACTTTCATGCTTATATTGATTTGCCATATAAAGACTAAGGCATGCTTAGAGGAAAAAGAATCACTTAAAAAATGCTTTTCCCATCTGATCGAGATTAATGATTTCATGATATTTTGTGAATCTCGAAATTGATTTTGATGACTTGATTATGAGTTTCAAGTTACCGATTTGATTTGAATAAGTTTTATTTAAATCATAATCTTGATCTTGTAAAATTGGAATCACAAATAATATCTTTTGGTATTCATGAATTGATACTCACAATATGAAAGTATTGGTATTCATGACTTGAATTTGATTGAAACATTGTATGCTTAAATTAATCATTCTACTATGTTTCAAAAATTCTTTAAAAGCCTTATGAGATGACTGAAAATTAATTTGCTTTATGATGAATCACGAATCATTTTTTTTGGTAAGTAAAAGTAAATTGATTGTGTAAAATTTCTACAACTAGCTTTATCTATACAAGTCATAGACAAAGCCAAGTAACTCATAGAGTGCGAATGCGATAGTTATGACTACACATGCTGTAGACTATAACTACCTGTGGGTACATTATTTGGCATCATTCCCAAGATCTTTAGCTAATAGCAAAATTAAATTTGATAAAGATATCTTTTTCTCTTCGGGTGAAGTGCTCGGTTTTGAGATCATGCTCCATACAGGATCCTGAGTCTCTAATAATCTCTTTCAAGAGCTGAGCATTGTTTGTGTGTTGACATTCAAAGATTCTATTACATCTCTCCTTCCATATCCACCAAATAGCGCATCTGAAAGTAACCTTTGCCAGTTGTGTAAGAGGCCCTTTTCTTGAGAAACATTGCATAAGGTCGCCTAATGAATCACGAATCATGACTTGATCTATGATATTGATATATTGGTTGTATAATTCTTTTGCTCTATTAAAAGGATTTATTGAATGAATCATGTCCTTCTTGAATTTTCTTGATATCATGACATGATTTTGTAAGTTGGCTTGTATAATGATTAAAATCTTTTGGCCATTGATTTCTCTCTTCTTTTCGGTAATGACAAAGGGGGAGAAATATATGAATTGATACTACGAGTGCCATATTTGAATGATAAATATATGAATTAATGCTATAAGTGCCATATTTGAATTTGAATTATGTTAAGATATCAAAAGAAGCTTGCATCGAAATATATGGTAAATTGATAATCGAAATGCTATGATTGCCATATGCCATATTAAGATACCAAGAACTTGCATTGTAATTTTACTTGCTGATATCTTATCATGTGATGAAATGCTACGATTTGTTGCTAAAATGATGTATGCAATACTTATGCTTTTTATGTGATGTATTACATATGATGTGAATCATGATTAATATTGCCTTGATTTGAATTCAAGGTTTATCTCAATTATGGAATTTTTAAATAAGAATGATTACTCACCTTTGTCATGATTTAGAAATTGACATAAAGGGTCTTCCCTTCCTTTTGACAATGACTAAGGGGGAGATAGCTAGCTTGCACAATTCAAGAAGAAAGCAAAAATCGCACTTCTCAAAAGAGAAGAAATTGCTATCTTGAACATCACCGAGAATTGCTAGCTTGAAACATCAAGAAAATGCAAAAATGTGCTATCGTGCCTATCTCAAGAAAAGCAAATATGCCTCTTGCATATATTTGAATTTGCTAGCTTATAAAACATGCATATTTCAAGAAGCAAGAGTTGCTTTCTTGAACATCTCTAAATTGCAAGCTTGCAAGTTCTAAAATGTTGTAAAATTGCTAGATTGCATGATGATAAAAATTTAATATTATGTTTTTCATGCAATGAGTTGAACCCATATAACAAACACTTGATTGTGGTACTTCTCCTTTTTGTTGATGACAAAGGGGGAGAAGTATGTTGATGACATGACATGTGATGCATAAGTTTATGCATATGTTCATGATGATGTGTTGCAAGTATTCATGATGAATATTGTAATGACTTGAATTCAGTTTGAATTCAAAGTTCTATCAATATGGCATATTGATAGGGGGAGTTTGTTAAACTCCGGGAGTTAAGGTTAACTCCATCATCAAGTGGTTGTCATCATCAAAAAGGGGGAGATTGTTGAATCTCGTATTTTGATGATGAAACCACTTGATATGTGTTTATAATTTAAACTGCATTTTGAGTAATGCAGGTCTACTCGATCAGGATTAGACAGTTAACGCAGGAGGAATTAACGTTGCGCCGGAGGAGATCACATCAAGATATTGGACGGCAGAAGGCTTCGGACGTCGGGCATCGGGCCAAGGAGAGCGAAATTGCGCCAAGGATATCGGGGTTGCGGAGGTCAACCGCCGATTGGGCAACAAGCCACGAGAGAGGACGATGCACCGAAGAATCGGACGAAGCGCCAACCAATGACGTGCCGGGCAACAGAATGTCAATTCACGTTGTAATAGTTGTCTAGATCGGAGTAGAGTTTTAGCTTGTGTGTGCAGGATTAACTACGATAACGATGAAGATATAAAGCAAAACAAAGTGTCGGAGTCAAGCACGAAGGATTCATTATGAGTTCGAGAGTTCGACGGAAGTCCGAAGGTTCGTCGGGAATGCTACCGGAACTAGCCGAGAATGAGTAGGGAGCTTGCCGAAGGGTTTTTCGGAAGCTCGTCGGAAAGTTCATTGGAAGTTCGCGGAGCTCGCCGAGAAAGATCAGAGCTTGCCGAAGAAGCTCGTTGGAACTCGTCAAGATCAAATTGTGAAGTCTAGGAGCTTGCCGGGAGTCCGCAGAATGGTTTCCGAGAGTTTATCGGAAAACCGTCGGAAGTTCGCCGGAAGCTTGCCGGAAGAAGTCTTGACTTACGGTCTTTGTAATAGCTTAGAAAATGTCTTTAAATTCATAGTTAGCATGTTACTTAGGGTTAGGATTAGGTGTTAATCCTATAAACCAAGTAGGGGCCAATTGGGCTATAGTTCGGACTGGTTTGGGCCAATTTTGGAGTCCAACCAGTGAGCTAAAATAGTGTAGGTGGTGGCACCGCCAGATTTGGCGGTGGCACCGCCTAGCACCCGAGAGCCAGGCGGTGGCACCGCTTGGGCTGGACGGTGGCACCTGCTGGGCGGTGGCACCGCTTGGCTGGGCGGTGGCACCGCTAGCATCGGAACCAAAGAGAATTCAAATTTTGGAACCCAAATTTGAATCCTCTTGAGGCCTATAAATACCCCTCAAATCTCAGCTGAGATCACAACCTTTTGAAAAGCAATAGATTGAGTTAAGAGCCTTGGAATAGTCTTTGCAAGCCTTGTTTTTCATATTGCTTAAGTGTTCACCTCCTCCCATCTTGTTGAAAAGAATTATAAGAGTGTGAACCACTTGTAAAGGTTGTAAGAGGGGTATTAGTCCTTCCCCTACAAGAAATTTGCTAGTGGAAGTTGGAAGCCTCTTCGAAGAAGGCTTCGCAAGTGGATGTAGGTCATTTTGACCGAACCACTTTAAAAACTGCTGCGTTATCTGGTTTGCATCCTACTCTCGCCATTTACATACTGCAAACTCCTCTACTTAGTTACCATGCTTCCATACATTTCTAAGTTATTAAGCTTCTAAAATCGGTTTCCATTGATATTGCTTTTCATCGTACGAAAGATTTATCAAAACCGAAGTTTTAATCCGCTGCACTAATTCACCCCCCCCTCTTTGTGCCGCTCCGATCCTAACAAGAATAACTAATAAAATAAATGCTTATTGTTCGGGATTCCAATTTATTTTCATTAGGCCTGTAATGCCTTGCCTCAACTGGACAACCCCATGTTAGGAAAAGAGTCGGGACAGAGAGGGGGCGGGGGTGAATTAGTGCAGCGGAAAGATTACGTCTATTCAAAAACTTCATTTCGATTAAATCCGTTTCCGACGAAAAACTATTTCGTAAAAGTAATAACTTTGAAAGCATATGTAAGAGAGTAGGCATAGTAAAACAAGTAAGGAGGTTTGCATTAAAGATAAATTGCACAAAAAGAAATGCAAACTAGAGAACACGCCAATTTTATAGTGGTTCGGTCGTCATGATCTACATCCACTCCGCCGATTCCTCTTCTGTTGAGGCCACCGGCATCCATTATCGATCTTCCTTTAATAGGTAAAGATCAATCTCCTTCTTACACTCCTCTTCTCTTTTTCATAGGTTTAGGAGTCAACCTTTATAACCACACACTCCTCCTAAATAGAATTCTAAACTTAGACTATAGGAGGGGATTTCTCTATTGATTGCAAAAGCGTTTTCTCACTTTTAAATACTTTGTGCTTGTGTGTGTTAACTAGGGATGAGAGGGGTATTTATAGGCCTCAAGTTGATTCAAACTTGGAGCATAAAAATATTTCATCCCGGGCTTCCTGGGTCCGAATGGTACCATCGTTTGTGCTTGGGTGGTACCATTGTCAGTGCCAGTCTGACACTAACAATGTGCTTGGCAATACCACC